>NC_041382.1:424658546-424658961 GCF_002162155.2 Triticum dicoccoides
TGGACTGTAGCTAAGCCCCCGAGTGGGAGGACTGCTCACCACTCGGTAGGATTTCACAATCTTAGGCGAGTACTGGACTGCAACTAAGCCCTCGAGTGGGAGGATTGCTCTCCACTCGGTAGGATTTTACAAACTTAGGCGAGTACTGGACTGCAGCTAAGCCCCCGAGTGGGAGGATTGCTCACCACTCGGTAGGATTTTACAAACTTAGGCGAGTACTGGAGTGCAGCTAAGCCCCCGAGTGGGAGGATTGCTCACCACTCGGTAGGATTTTACAAACTTAGGCGAGTACTGGACTGCAGCTAAGCCCCCGAGTGGGAGGGTTGCTCACCACTCGGTAGGATTTTACAAACTTAGGTGAGTACTGGGCTGCAGCTAAGCCCCCGAGTGGGAGGATTGCTCACCATTCGGTAGG
>NC_041382.1:424659010-424675549 GCF_002162155.2 Triticum dicoccoides
TGGACTACAGCTAAGCCCCCGAGTGGGAGGATTGCTCGCCACTCGGTAGGATTTTACAAACTTAGGCGAGTACTGGACTGCATCTAAGCCCCCGAGTGGGAGGATTGCTCTCCACTCGGTAGGATTTCACAAACTTAGGCGAGTACTGGACTGCAGCTAAGCCCCCGAGTGGGAGGATTGCTCGCCACTCGGTAGGATTTTACAAACTTTGGCGAGTACTGGACTGCAGCTAAGCCCCCGAGTGGGAGGCTGGCTCACCACTCGGTAGGATTTTACAAACTTAGGCGAGTACTGGACTGTAGCTAAGCCCCCGAGTGGGAGGCTGGCTCACCGCTCGGTAGGATTTTACAAACTTAGGCAAAACGGGTTCGCAGCTAAGCCCCCAAGTGGGAGGCTGGCTCACCACTCGGTAGGTTTTTTGAAAACTTAGGCGAAACGGATTCACAGCTAAGTCACTCACTGGGGGTTTTTCAGACGTAGACAAAAGCAACAACAATCGTGCCAAAGGACTATAAAGCTCTTGTCTTTGATAAACAAATTACAACGGTATTTCTTATTACATTTTATTCGAACGAATACTTAAGTATAAAAGGGGCAAAGGAGCTCCGCATTCCAAGCCCATGGCTCGTCCTTCTTATGCTCGACACTGTAAAGGTGGTATGCTCCATTGTGGATCACTCTGGTAACAATTAAGGGACCTTCCCAAGCTGGGGCGAGCTTGTGTGGTTTCTGCTGATCAACTCGAAGAACGAAGTCTCCCTCTTGAAAGGCTCGACCCTTCACGTGTCTAGCGTGGAATGATGGAAGTCTTGTTGATAAACGGTCGACCGGATCAAGGCCATCTCTGTTTCCTCCTCTAGGAGGTCGACTGCGTCTTGCCGAGCTTGTTCTGCTTCATCTTCAGAGAAAAGCTCAACTCGTGGTGCATTATGAAGCAAGTCACTCGGTAAAACAGCTTCAACTCCATAGACCAAGAAGAATGGAGTTCGACCAGTCGACCGATTATGAGTTGTCCTCAATCCCCAAAGAACTGATGGAAGCTCATCAACCTAGGCACCTGCTACGTGCTTGAGATTTCGCATCAGTCGGGGTTTCAGTCCTTTGAGAATCATGCCATTTGCTATTTCTGCTTGTCCATTTGACTAGGGATGGGAGACTAAAGCATAGTCGACTCGTGTGCCTTGTGAGGCGCAGAAGGTTCTGAACTCGTCAGAATCAAAGTTCGATCCGTTGTCAGTGATGATGCTATGCGGAACTCCATATATGAAAATCAACTCTCTGATGAAGCTGACAGCAGTACTAGCTTCAAGATTCTTAATAGGCTTGGCTTCGATCCATTTGGTAAACTTGTCGACTGCTACAAGCACATGAGTGAAGCCACTCCTACCAGTCCTCAATGGACCAACCATGTCCAATGCCCAAACAGCAAAGGGCCAGATGAGTGGGATGGTCTTCAGGGCTGATGCAGGTTTGTGTAACATATTGGAGTAGAACTGGCAGCCTTCACATCTGTCGACTATATCTTTCGCCATTTCATTTGCTCGTGGCCAATAAATCTAGCTCGGTATGCTTTAGCCACAATGGTCCGAGAGGACGCATGGTGACCACAGGTCCCCGAATGGATGTCGTGGAGGATCACTCGGCCTTCTTCTGGTGTTATACATTTCTGGCTGACCCCACTTGCACTTTCTCTGAACAGTTGACCCCTTATTATAGTAAAGGGCTTGGATCGACGGATGATCTGTCGAGCCTCTTCTTCATCCTCGGGGGGCTCTTTCCTAAGGATATATGCAATGTATGGCACTGTCCAGTCGGGAGTGATGACCAACACCTCCATGACCAAGTCGACCACGGCTGGGACCTCGACTTTAGTCGGATCTGTGGCACTCTTAGGCTGCGGGGGCTCTTCATTGAAGGGACCTTCTTGAACTGAAGGTGCATCAATATGCTTTAGGAACACATTACTGGGAATGACTTCTCTCTTGGAGCCTATCTTTGCTAAATCATCTGCTGCTTGATTTTTCAGTCGGGGGATATGATGAAGCTCTAACCCCTCAAACTTCTTTTCCAACTTTCTCACCGCGTTGCAGTAACCAGTCATGGCTGGGCTTCTAACGTCCCACTCCTTCATCACTTGATTGACTACCAAATCTGAGTCGCCATAGACCATGAGGCGACGGACGCCGAGTGAAATGGCCATACGCAACCCATACAAGAGTGCTTCATATTCTGCTTCGTTATTGGAGGAATCAAAGTAAATCTGGAGGACATATCTGAGCTTGTCTTCTCGGGGGGATACCAGTACTACCCCAGCATTGGAACCATTCAGCATCTTGGAACCATCAAAGAACATGGTCTAGTGCTCCGAGTGTACTTGAGTCGGCAGTTGTTGTTCAATCCACTCGGCGAGGAAATCTGCTATTGCTTGGGACTTGATAGCTTTCTTTCCCTCGAACTTGATATCTAAGGGGAGGAGTTCAATCGCCCACTTTGCCACTCGACCAGTTGCATCTCTATTGTTCAGAATCTCTGATAACGGAGCGTCGCTGACGACTGTAATGGAGTGATCAGAGAAGTAATGTGCAACCTTCTTCGTGGTCATATAGATCCCAAACAAGCTTCTGATTATGTGGATATCTTTCCTTCGATGGAGTCAAAACTTCAGAGACATAGTATACTGGGCGCTGAATTTTGTAACCTTTTCCTTCTTCTTCCTGCTTGACCGTAAGTACTGTACTGACGACTTGTCCAGTGGCTGCAATGTAAAGCAGTAAAGGCTCTTTGCTGATTGGAGCAGCAAGCACCGGCTGGGTGGAAAGCAGGGCTTTGAGCCCTGCAAATGCTGCATCAGCCTCAGGAGTCCACTTGAACTTATATGATTTCTTCATCAGTCGGTCAAGAGGTAGTGCCTTTTCACCGAGGCAAGAAATGAATCGACTTAAGGCGGCCAAACAACCAGTAAGCTTCTGGACATCATGCACACGCACAGGGCGTTTCATCCGGAGTATGGCACCCACTTTCTCTAGGTTAGCGTCGATCCCTCGTTCGAAAACGAGAAAACCGAGTAATTTTCCGCCTGGAACTCCAAACATGCACTTTGATGGATTAAGCTTGATATCATACCTTCTGAGGTTGGCAAAGGTTTCAGCAAGGTCAGCCAGTAGGTCGAAACCTTTACGTGACTTGACCACAATGTCATCCATGTATGCTTCCACATTCTGACTGATCTGAGTGAGCAGGCACTTCTGAATCATCCGCATGAATGTGGCTCTAGCGTTCTTCAAACCGAATGGCATAGTTGACATAACAGAAGCACCCAAATGGGGTGATGAAATCTGTTTTTATCTCATCGGGTCCGTATAGACGGATCTGATGGTACCCGGAGTAAGCGTCGAAAAAGGACAAACGCTCACACCCCGCAGTCGAGTCGACTATTTGGTCGATGCGAGGGAGAGGAAAGTGATCTTTCGGGCAGGCCCGATTGATATGTTTGAAATTGATGCACATGCAAAGTGAGTCGTCCTTCTTTGGGACCATGACAACATTAGCTAACCACTCGGAGTGGTAAATCTCTCGGATAAACTCAGCTGCCAGAAGCCGAGCCACTTCTTCATCGATTGCCTTCCTCTTCTGTACAACGGACCGTCGAAGATGTTCTTTGACTGGTTTCACCTTTGGGTCGACTCGCAAACGATGCTCAGCCAGTCTCCTAGGAACACCTGGCATGTCGGAAGGTTTCCATGCAAAGATGTCCCAGTTCTCACAGAGGAACTGGATGAGCGCTTCTTCCTATTTGGAGTCGAGTGTTGTTGAGATGTGAGTCGGAGCAGCATTCGGATCTGTTGGGTGAATGTGAATCGACTTTGTTTCACCAGACGACTGGAATGCTGAATCCGTGGCAAGCTTCTTAGCACGCAACAAATCACTCGGATCTACATTTTTTGATATTCTTGCAATTCCACTACTGCCATTTGTGCATCAACGATCTTTGAGCTCTTCTGGAAGCACTCTTCTGCCTTTTTTCGATTGCCAGTGGTAGTGATCACTCCTTTGGGACCAGGCATCTTTAATTTGAGGTACACGTAACATGGTCAAGCCATAAAACATGCATAAGCTGGCCTGCCCAAAATAGCATGATAAGCACTCTGGAAATCTACAACTTCAAATGTCAACTTTTCTTTGCGGTAATTCTTGGAATCACCGAACACTACATCAAGGGCGATCTGGCCGAGTGATGCAGCCTTCTTGCCAGGAATGACTCCATGGAAACTCATATTGTTTTCACTGAGTCTGGACATCGGAATGCCCATTCCTTTCAATGTCTCTGCATACAGTATATTCAGGCCACTGCCACCATCCATCAGAACCTTAGTCAATCGAGTACCTTCGACTACTGGGTCGACCACCAGCGCTTGCCTCCCAGGGGTGGCTATGTGCGCTGGGTGATCGGACTGGTCGAATGTGATTGCAGTCTGAGACCACTTCAAATAACTGGGTGTCACTGGAGCAACCATGTTCACTTCTCTGTTGATGACTTTCAGTCGACTCTTACTCTCAACATTAGCGAAAATCATCAGAGTGGAATTGACGTGGGGGTAACCATCACCATCCTCCTCCTCATCCTCAACTTTGTCTGCTTCTTCTCCTTTTCCTTGGGTTGTTTCTCTCGGAATTGCTGGATTAGGAGTCGACACTGTCGAGTGGTATGCTTTGGGTAATGAAATTACCCTCTTCATCTTTCTTGGTGTGAATGTGGCATTGTAAATCCAGCACATCATTTCCATCTTGATCTTTTAATTTCTTGGGGTTCCACGGTGCTTTAGGTTTCCCCTTGAACTTCCCCTGAGTCACGGCTAAGGCTTCACCAGGAGCGGCTGGCTCAGCTTTGCGCTTCTGCTTTCGAATGGAGTTTCCTCCTCCAGTTTCGTGGGCGACTGCTTTGTGCTTGCCACTCCGGAGTCGGTCTTCTTCTTCACCATCGGCGTACTTTGTGGCAATCTCCATCATCCGAGTCAGAGTCATATCTCCTGTCCGACCGAATTTCAGATTCAACTCCCGATACTTAACGCCTTCTTTGAAGGCACAAATTGCTTGGTGATCTGACACATTCTCCACTGTGTGGTGCAACGTGATCCATCTCTGGATATAATCCCTCAAAGTTTCATTCGGTTTCTGAACGCAACACTGTAATTCTGTCAACCCTGCCGACCGCTTGCAAGTACCTTCAATGTTCTGACAAATACTCGAGCAAGACCTTCCCAAGTATAAATACTACCAGGAGCTAACTGATTCAGCCATGCCCTGGCTGAGCCCTCCAGCATCAAAGGAAGGTGCTTCATGGCCTCTTCATCATTGCCGCCACCGATCTGTATAGCCACTCGGTAATCCTTGAGCCATGTGTCAGGCTTGGACTCACCAGTGAACTTACTGACTCCAGCCACCAATCTGAAGTTGGGAGGAATCACCGCAGACTGATGGCTTTGCTGAAGCACTCCGGGCCTGAGACATGCACTCTACTGCTGGTTGGAAAATCTCTGTCGGGGCCTTCTCTGTGAGCTCTGTTCCTGTTGATCAGACCCTGAACAAGAATAGATCTCGCATCAAAGCCCGGTTCCCTGGGGTCGACTGGAATCCTTCGCCCACCACTGTGAGGGCGTCTGTCATCCTGCTGGCGAGGCATGTATGATCCACTCCTTGGGGGAGGCGTGGGCCCTCGACGACGATCATCGTGATCGAGTCGGTGATCATACTGCTCACGGTTTCTGTACTAATCTCGTCGGTCTCCACGTCCCTCACACCTCAAGGGCGATCTTGGGCTGTGAGCCGACTGGACTGTGTCTGCAACCACGGGTCTGCTGTGAATCCTATTCCGTGACTGAGATACTACTGTATTCTGCTCTCCTGCAGCTCGAAGCAAAGCCCGGATCTGCACCAAACCTCGACCAGCTTTTGACTGGGAAGGTTGGATTGACTCCGCTATTCGGGCTGCAACTGCGAGATTCTGGATTGGAATTCGGTATACCTGAGTCGGAGGTGGAAAAAGTTGATGTCGACTCGACTCGGGAGCACGCTGCCAAGCACGCTCGTCGAGTGCGTGCTGGAGGTTCTCTAGTCGAGTGCACTCAGCCAAGTTGGCCAGGCACGCCTCCTCCAAGGCCTGGGCCTCAAGGGATTCTCCAACGATAGGAGTGTGCAGTGCATCCATGTTCCGACGGCGAAGTTCCTCCCTCCTCTGTGAAGAGAGGGGTTCGGGTCGGTACTCTTCGTGGACACGTGACGGATCGCCGCCACCATTGCCTCCGTCCTCAAGGGTGAAGCCAGGAGGACTACGTGGTCCATTGGCCATCAAAACTTCCGCCGCGGGGTCACTACTGTCGCACTCGGATGCCGTCTCTACGGAGCTAGTCGAACAGGCCGTAGAGAGTTTCGTCGGGCTCGATTTCCGCGACCTGGGGGGTGGCTGATTGGCGAGCCACCGAGTGCCTCACCCACCGCTGAAGCCTCAACCGACCGGAACGTTTGCCCCGGCGGGCTGCAGGGAGGGAGGTCGGCACGGGCGCCGACCGATACTGAGTCGACGGCTGCCGTAGGAGGACGCCATGGACACACGCGCGAAAGTGCGTTGCCCCGCGAACGAGGAGCGCCTCGACGTCGAGTGGCGCTTCCTGGACCCAAGCGGAGTCGTCGACATTGAATACGAGCGCACTGAGATGGATCTCGTGGCCCCTGGCCAAACCTCCTCTTGAAACCATGTTGATGGGGATCGGAAAAATCACAACTTCTCCAACAAGTCGCTAAGACACCTGCCCCACGGTGGGCGCCAACTGTCGTGGTTCTAGGTTTGACAGTATAATAGGGGGGTAGGAATGTAGAGGCAAGATCCTAGCTATGGATGAGTTGTTCACACGAGTTTTACGAGTTCAGGCCCTTCTCAAAGGAAGTAACAACCCTACATCTCGGAGCCCGGAGGCAGTGGAATGGATTATATGCGTGTGTGTTACAAGGAGTGCGAACCCTTGTCCCTAAGGAGGGGGGTGGCTTATATAGAGTTCGCCAGACCCCTCCCGCCCTTAGTTAGAAAGGGTTTAAGGTACATAAAGATGGATACATTACTGGTAATGCCTGCAATAAAGATACATAATGACCATTAAGGCTATGACTTAATCCCCGACCGTTGCAGAGTGGAGTGGCTCTAGATCTTCTGGTAGTCGAGTGATTGTCCATATGGTCGAGTGTCTTCAAGACTGTCGAGTGGAACATAGCTTCATGGTCGAGTGGATGATGATTTTTCTTCAACTGCTTCTGGTTCTTTTAGAGATGTCCTTGGGGAGGGTATCTTGGACAGATCCATGACCCTACCCTAGGTACATAGCTTCATCAACTGCAAAGCCCAAAGCACGAGGAGCACCACTCCGAACCCCAAGTCAACGCTTAAAGAAGAAGAAGAATTGTTCTCAGGTCACATTCCGTAGCTCTGGTTCATACTACTTTGCTCTTGCATCACTGTATTTACTCATACCAACTAATTTCAAATTTGAAGGATGCAACTGAAACTCCAATGGCGCAACATGTATGGTTTAAACATGTTTCTTTAACGTGTTTGCTGTTGTAACTTGCTCTATGTTGATTTTAGTTTCAATTGAATAAACAATTATATTCTCATGACATGCACCTTACAAGTGTTGTTATTGCTGTGTAGTTTCCCACACTTATATTCTGTCTAAGCTGCTTTGTCTTAAATAGATATGATTCGAATGGTATCTATCTTGATTTGGCAACATAAACTAGAATGATATAGACCATACAGTGACCATACTACATAGATATATGTTTGTTTGAGACATCCCTATTGGTCTCCAAGAAAGCTGATAAAAACTATATTGAAGAAACTGAGACAACCCCAAAGTCCCGTCTTGATGTAGTGTTCGAGTTACTTGCTACTACTGCTGGCACCAGCTCTTCGAACTCGCTGCCTGAATCAGTTCGGCTTCTTGAGTCTCAACTTCAAGTTGAAAGACATCGAGCAGATGTTATGCGACAGGAAGCCGAAGGACTAAGGAAGTCCCTGCAGAATTCTGATGCATAATTTCTGGTGCAACAACAAGTGCTGGAGGATTTAAGCGCCAAACAAG
Source organism: Triticum dicoccoides (assembly GCF_002162155.2). NCBI lineage: Eukaryota > Viridiplantae > Streptophyta > Magnoliopsida > Poales > Poaceae > Triticum > Triticum dicoccoides. Next base: position 424,667,143 of record NC_041382.1, read on the forward strand.
AGAAAGTTAATAAGCTTGCTAAGCATCTTGCCAGCATTATGGGTACCCAGGATATTGTTTCCTGAGCTCTTCTGAAGTGGTTTCAGTTCTGGACTTGTTTTTCTGCGGCGTTTATATGCTGCTTTGTTCCTTATATTTGCACTGGTGGCGAACTTTGATGCCCAGAGGATGTAATATGTGTAATAGCTATGATAGCCTAGTGTAAGTTGCTTGCCTCTTTATTTCCTTATTGTCTTGTTTATTTGTTTTCTTGTAGTCAATGCAGTTCTTTTTCCGCGGTTTGCTAGTGGCTGCAATAACCTACTTTTAAAAACTAGGCCACATTAACTATGGGCTACATATTTACTGTAGTAAACATGGGACTCGTACGGGCCATAGAAACAATGGGCCTTCTAAGGGCCGTAGAAACAATGGGCCTTCTACGGGGAGTAGAAACTTATACGGGCCGTTGACATAATGGGCCTTCTATGGGCCGTATCATCAATGGGCCTTCTACGGGCCGTATGATCGGTTGGCCAAACATGGTCCAATAACAGACGACATTATGGTCGTAAATGGGCTAGAGTTGAAATCGTCTGTTCATGGGCCGACCATAATGGGCCGTCGTTAATCGGCCATATTTGATGACGCTATGAAAACAACCCAATGTATTAACGGGCCACAAACGGGCCGACTGTAACCACAGGCTGAATTTGGCCCACATGCAGAAAATGACAGTAACGGGCCAAAAGTAAACGAATGCTGGAAATGAGCCCAAGAATAAATGGGCCGTGAGAAGGCCGAAAGATAACATGGGCTGGAAACAGCCCAATGGAATAATGGGCCGTTAATGGGTATAAAGTGATACACTGTTTATTACGGGCCAGTTTTACCACGGGCCGTTAATGGGCCGAGGGTTATTAAGGGCCTCATATGGGCCGAAAGACGTCATGGGCCATACATGGGCCAGAAGTTAAAACGGGCTGGAATTATATTGGACGGCCCAGATGATGCTACTGGGCCTAATTCGGATAGGCCGTAAACGGGCCCTGGGTTAGCGGGCTGTAAATGGGCTATATGCGAACATGCCGTTAATAGGCTTGCCGTGGGCTGGCCCGCCACCTTTTGACCAAGTCAAACGGGCCGGCCTTTTCACATGAATCTGTCTCTGTTGGGTCGTGCCACGTGTCGACGTATCATAAGCACTTTGGGTCCAATGAGTGGATGACATCTGTCCCAACGGCGAGCCGACACGTGTTCCCTCTAGCCAATGATGATTTTACATGTGTAAAATCCCCATTGGTCGGGGCTGTTAATGGGTTATCGGATCCAAAACTGGACCCGATAGCTTAATGGCATTCTGTTACGGTGGATGCCACGTGTCGGTCACCCTTGACGAAAGCACTTCTGTGACACGCAATTTATCATCATGGAAGTGGACACTTCCGTGATGATAATTTTGGTAATGTCATGGAACACTTCTATGACAGCACAGGTATGACTATCTTGATTCTGTCATAAAATTGTCATGGATGTACATGCATGACAGAAAACGTGACCTACTGTGACAAACATGTATCATCACGGAAGTGTAATTTTCTTGTAGTGAGAGCATTTTATGATCACCCTATTACGTTGTGATGTTTGATAGCACACAAGGTATTCCTCCGGTATCCGGGAGTTGCATGATCAATATGTATTTGACATTATGAAAGTAATAGCAATAAACTAAATGATCATATGCTAAGATAACGGATGGGTATTCTCCATCACATCATTCTCCTAATGATGTGATCCCGTTATCGTGACAACACATGTCTATGGTTAGGAAAACTTAACCATCTTTTGATCAACAAGCTAGTCTAGTAGAGGCTCACTAGGGACACAGTATTTGTTTATGTATCCACACATGTATTTAAGCTTTTGGTCAATAAAATTCTAGCCTGAATAATAAACATTTATCATGATTAAGGAAATATACTAATAACCACTTTATTATTGCCTCTAGGTCATATTTCCAACAGTCTCCCACTTGCACTAGAGTCAATAATCTAGTTCACATCGTCATGTGATTAACACCCAATGAGTTCTAGGTGTGATCATGTTTTGCTTGTGAGAGAGGTATAGTCAAAGGGTCTGCCACATTCAGATCCATATGTATTTTGCAAATTTCTATGTCTACAATGCTCTACATGTAGCTACTCTAGCTAATTGCCCCCACGTTCAATACATATCCAGATTGAGACTCAGAGCCATCCGGATCGGTGTCAAAGCTAGCCTTGATATAACCCTTTACGAAAAACTCTTTGTCACCTCCATAACCGAGAAACATTTCCTTAATCCTCTTAGGTAACTAAGGATAATTTTGACCGTTGTCTAGTGATCCACTCGTGGATCACTATTGTACCCCTTGCCAAACTCATGGAAAGGCACACATCTGGTACACAACATGGCAAACATAATAGAACCTATGGTTGTGGCATAGGGAATGACTTTGATTCTCTCTCTATCTTCTGCCGTGGTCGAGCTTTGAGTCTTACAAACTTCATACATTGCAATACAAGCAAGAACCCTTTCTTTGACTGATCCATTTTGAACTTCTTCAAAACTTATCAAGGTATGTGCTTTGTGAAAGTATTAAGCGTCTTGATCTATCTCTATAGATTTTGATGCCCAATATGTAAGTAGCTTCACCAAGGTATTTCATTGAAAAAATTCTTATTCAAGTATCCTTTTATGCTCTCCAGAAATTCTATATCATTTCCAATCAGCAATATGTCATCCACATATAATATCAGAAATGCTACAGAGCTCCCACTCACTTACTTGTACATACAGGCTTCACCATACGCCTATATAAAACCATATGCTTTGATCACCTCATCAAAGTGTATATTCCAACTCCGAGATGCTTGCACCAGTCCATAGATGGATCGCTGGAGCTTGTAAACTTTGTTAGACCTTTAGGATCGAGAAAACCTTCTGGTTGCATCATATACAACTCTTCTTTAAAAAATCCATTAATGAATGCAGTTTTGACGTCCTTTTGCCAAATTTCATAACTATAAAATGCGGCAATTGCTAACATGATTCGGACTAACTTAAGCATCTCTACGGGTGAGAAAGTCTCATCATAGTCAACCCCTTGAACTTGTCGAAAACCTTTTGTGACAAGTCGAGCTTTGTAGATAGTGACATTACCATCAGCTTCTGTCTTTTTCTTAAAGATCCATTTATTCTCTTTGGCTTGCCGATCATTGGGAAAGTCCACCAAATTAAGTCCATACTTTGTTCTCATACATGGATCCTATATCAGATTTCGTGGCCTCAAGCAAATTATCGGAATCTGGTCTCATCATACTGATAACCCACAAGTATAGGGGATCGCAACAGTATTCGAGGGTAGAGTATTCAACCCAAATTTATAGATTCGACACAAGGGGAGCCAAAGAATATTTGTAAGTATTAGCAGCTGAGTTGTCAATTCAACCACACCTGGAGATTAATTATCTCCAGCAAAGTGATCAGTAGCAAAGTAGGATGATAGTTTTGATAATAGTAGCAGTAGCAATAGTAATGATAATAGTGATAGCATTAATTTCATAGAAGTAACAGTAGTGACAACAACAGTAGTAGCTTAGCAAGAACAATATAAGAGAAATTCGTAGGCATTGCATCGATGATTTGTTGGATGATATTCATCATGTGACAGTCATAACCTAAGGCGATACGACACTAGCTCTAGTTCATAAATATAATGTAGGCATGTAATCCACAAATAGTCATATGTGCTTATGGAAAGAACTTGCATGACATCTTTTGTCCTACCCTCCCGTTGGAGCGGGGTCCAATTGGAAACTAAGGGATTTTAAGGCCTCCTTTTAATAGAGAACCGGAACAAAGCATTAACACACGGTGAATACGTGAACTCCTCAAACTACGATCATCACCGGGAGTTGTCCCAACTATTGTCAGTCCTGGGTTGCCAGATCATAACACGTAGTTGGTGACTAAAACTTGCAAGACCAGATCTAGAACATAGATATAATGGTGATAACATAAACGGTTCAGATCTGAAATCATGGCACCCGGGCCCAAACTGACAAGCATTAAGCATTGTGAAGTCATAGCAACATCAATCTAAGAACATAGTGGATACGAGGGATCAAGCCCTAACAAAACTAACTAGATTACATGATGAATCTCATCCAACTCCTCACCGACCAGCGAGCCTACAAAGGAATTACTCACTCCCGGTGGAGAGCATCATGGAATTGGCTATGAAGGAGGGTTGGTGATGACGAAGACGGAAGACCCGCCTCTCCGGAGCCCCAAACATACTCCAGATCTGACCTCCTGATGAAGACCGGGAGGTGACAGTGGCTCTGTCTCGTGAAACGCGATAATTCTTCTGCCTCGATTTTTTTCTAGAAAAATAGGATTTCATAGCGTAGGTTTCAGGGTCTGCGGGGCCACCAGATGAGGACAACCCACCTGGCCGCGCTTCGGATGGGGGGCAGGCGCGCCCTGGTGGGTTGTGCCCACCAAGGTGCCTCCCTTCGGTGGTTCTTGGCTCCAGAAATTCTCTTTTATTGTATAAAAATTCCTCCCAAAGTTTCATTCCAATCCGAGAACTTTTATTTCTACACAATTACGACACCATGGTAGGTCTGCTGAAAACAGCATCAGTCCAGGTTCGTCCATTCAAATCATGCAAATTAGAGTCCAAAATAAAAGGAAAAGCGTTAGGAAAAGTAGATACGACGGAGACGTATCACATACCTTCTTCATAGTTCGTAGGTTCGCCATGGTCTAATAACATGGCTTCCAGGACAGGATTACCGTACCACTCTGGTGCAGAATGTGCTCTGTTCAACCTATGAGGTCTAGTAGTAAATTGATCCGAAGTTTCATGATCATCATCATTAGCTTCCTCTCCAGTTGGTGTAGGCATCACGAGAACGGTTTTCTCTGATGTGCTACTTTCCAATTCAAGAGATGGTACAATTACCTCATCAAGTTCTACTTTCCTCCCACTCACTTCTTTAGAGAGAAACTCCTTCTCTAGAAAGGACCCATTATTGGAAACAAAGATCTTGCCTTAAGAGCTGTGGTAGAAGGTGTACCCAATAGTTTCCTCAGGGTATCCTATGAAGACGCACTTCTCCGATTTAGGTTCGAACTTATCAGGTTGAAGCCTTTTGACATAAACATCGCATCCACACTTCATACGGTGTCGTCTCAACGGATTTAATATTTACCTTCGGACATTCCGGAGCTCCTCGTCATGTCCGTGATCTCATCCGGGACTTTGAACAACATTCGGTCACCAACATATATAAATCATATAATACTGTATTGTCAACGAACGTTAAGCGTGCGGACCCTATGGGTTCGCAAACTATGTAGACATGCCGAGACACCTCTCCGGTCAATAACCCACAGCGGAACCTGAAAGCCCATATTGGCTCCCACATATTCTACGAGGATCTTTATCGGTCGAACCATTATGACAACATATGTAATTCCCTTTGTCTATCGGTATGTTACTTGCCCGAGATTAGATCATCGTATCTTCATACCTAGTTTAATCTCGTTACCAAGAAGTCTCTTGACTCATTCCATAATACATCATCTCTTAACTAACTCATTAGTCATTTTCTTGCAAGGCTTCTTATGATGTGTATTACCAAGAGGGCCCAGAGATACCTCTCCGAAACTCGGAGTGACAAATCCCAATCTTGATCCATGCCAACTCAACAAACACCTTCGGAGATACATGTAGAGCATCTTAATAATCACCCAGTTATGGTGTGACATTTGATAGCACACAAGGTATTCCTCTGGTATCTGGGAGTTGCATGATCTCATGGTCAAAGGAACATGTGTTTGACATTCAAGAAAGCAATAGCAATAAATTGAACGATCATATGCTAAGCTAACGGATGGGTCTTTTCCATCACATCATTCTCCTAATGATGTGATCCCGTTATCAAATGACAACTCATGTCTATGGTTAGGAAACCTTAACCATCTTTGATCAACGAGATAGTCTAGTCGAGGCTTACTAGGGACACAATATTTGTTTATGTATTCACACATGTATTTAGGTTTCCGATCAATACAATTCTAGCATGAATAATAAACCTTTATCATGAATAAGGAAATATAAAATAACAACTTTATTATTGCCTCTAGGGCATATTTCCTTCAGTCTCCCACTTGCACTAGAGTCAATAATCTAGTTCACATCGTCATGTGATTAACACCCATAGTTCAAATCGCTACGTGACTAACACCCAAAGAGTTTACTAGAGTCAAGAATCTGGTTCACATGGCCATGTGATTAATACCCAAAGAGTACTAATGTGTGATCATGTTTTTCTTGTGAAAAATTTTAGTCAACGGGTCTGTCACATTCAGATCCGTATGTATTTTGCAAATTTCTATGTCTACAATGCTCTACATGGAGCTACTCTAGATAATTGCTCCCACTTTCAATATGTGTCCAGATTGAGACTCAGGGTCATCTGAATCTGTGTCAAAGCTTCCATTGACGTAAATCTTTACGACAAACTCTTTATCACCTCCATAACCGAGAAATATTTCCTTATTCCTCTAAGGATAATTTTGACCGCTGTCCAGTGATCCACTCCTGGATCACTATTGTACCCCCTTGCCAAACGCATGACAAAGTACACAATAGGTCTGGTACACAGCATGGCATACTTTATAGAACCTTTGACTGAGGCATAGGGAATGATTTTCATTCTCTCTATATATTCCGATGTGTTTGGGTTTTGAGTCTAACTCAACTTCACACCTTGTTACACATGCAAGAGCCCTTTGTTTGATTGATCCATTTTGAACTTCTTCAAAACTTTGTCAAGGTATGTGCTTTGTGAAAGACCTATTAAGCATCTCGACCTATCCCTATAGATGCCCAATATATAAGCAGCTTCACCAAGGTCTTTCATTGAAAAATTCTTATTCAAGAATCCTTTTATGCTATCCAGAAATTCCATATCATTTCCAATCAACAATATGTCATCCACATATAATATCGGAAATGCTACATAGCTCCCACTCACTTTCTTGTTAATACAGGCTTCACCGAAAGTCTGTATAAAACCATATGCTTTGATCACCTCATCAACGTGTATATTCCAACTCTGAGATGCTTGCACCAGTCTATAGATGGATCGCTGGAGTTTGCACACTTTGTTAGCACCTTTAGGATCGACAAAATCTTTTGGTTGCATCATATACAACTCTTCTTTAAGAAATCCAATAAGGAATGCAGTTTTGATGTCCATTTGCCATATTTCATAATCATAAAATGCGGCTATTGCTAACATGACTCAGACGGACTTAAGCATCGCTATGGGTGAGAAAGTCTCATCGTAGATCAACCAGTTGAACTTGTCAAAAACCTTTTGCGACAAGTCAAGCTTTGTAGATAGTAATATTACCATCAATGTCAGTCTTCTTTTGGAGATCCATTTATTCTCTATGGCTTGCCAATCATCGGGCAAGTCCACCAAAGTCCACACTTTGTTCTCATACATGGATCCTATCTCCGATTTCATGGCCTCAAGCCATCTGTCGGAACCTGGGCTCATCATAGCTTCTTCATAGTTTGTAGGTTCGCCTTGGTCTAATAACATGATTTCTAGAGGAGGAGTACCGTACCACTCTGATGCGGATCGTGCTCTGGTTGACCTACAATGTTCAGTAGCAACTTCATCTGAAGTTTCGTTATCATTATCATTTGCTTCCTCTCTAGTTGGTTGTAACATCCCAAATTTTCAATTTTGAATGTTATACATAGGTCATCAATGCATATCATATTTTATTTGCATTTCGGTTGTGATCCTAAAAATCCTAAGCAACTCGAGGACTCACGGAGAGAGTTGGGGATTTCATGATTTTCATATTTGAATTTTCTCAAATATTGAAACGGGGATCATTTTGATTTTAATTATTTTTATCTCCAAAAATATTTCAAATTAAAAATATATGAGAGGAGATAATATGACTTCTCCAAAGAAATTGAAATATTGGAGGAAAATTGTTAAAATCAAATAAATTGTTTTATTTGGATTTTATTGCTATTTTATTTGAAATTAGAAAAATATACATATTTCTAAAATTGCATTTTAGGCCAAGAAAGTGTTCATCATGTTCTAAAATTTTAATTAGAGGGTAAAATTTTGTTTTGGCATTTTTAGCTTTTTATTTTATTTATTAGGATTTTTCCAGCAAAATCTGTTTAAAAAAACACGAACCGCCTTAATGGGCCGTGTCCGAATAGGACACTACCGCCCAGGCCTTTATAAGGTGAGGCGAGGCTGCCCCAGCCCACCGAGCCGCCCCCCGCCCCGCCCCAAACCCTAGCCGCCACTGCCCGCACCGCCGCCAGCCGCCG
>NC_041382.1:424676476-424765468 GCF_002162155.2 Triticum dicoccoides
GGCCGCCATCGGGTCGCCGCCCGCTGCCGCCGTCGCTGGATCCCGCCGCCGGAGCCGCTACCGTTGACCGTTCAGTTTTTTTTAGTTTAACCTGGTTTTTTAATTTCGCGATTTATTTTTTAGTTTGGTTTTTCGTCGGTTTATTTATTTAACGAACGTTCGTTCGTTTACATCTGTTAGTGAATGGTTTTTGTTAGATTGGTTCTGTTAGCGAACGTTCGTTCATTCGTCTTTCTCTTTTTATTTTATTTTCGGCCAGGGACCTATCTGTGATTATTTATATCGCAGATTAGCCCCTGATCTTCAAACACTCGCCGTTTCTTAACCGTTTGTCCAAATCCAATTAAACCAATGCCAAAATCGTCGTATCGAAACCCTATTTTTGTTTAATCAACTTGAACAAGGTTTTGACAATCTTAAAATTTGGTTTCAAGCAAATTTATTTTCGAAGTTCTTTTGACCATAGTTTAAGTTCCGTAACTCCGATTCGATTGATTCTTTTTGCAGATCAAATCTCTTCAGTTGAGTTTTCAGATTCGATCTTGTTATTAGAGATTTACCAGTGCATCTATGCTTGAGTGCTTATGTATTCTCTTGTTTGTTTGCGCTCGAATTCCCGGAGTGTGCAGCGTGCTACTACGAGTCACTAGGTTTTGCGGATCATCAGCAAGGCAAGTAACACTTTGATAATATCCCTTTTACCTAGTTTTTTTATGCATTAGTTTCAACCCTCAAACATTGCATGAGTAGGATCTCTTAACTTCTGGGTTTGGGAAGTAGATGATGAGGTAGAACCTATTGCCCTTTTATTATCAAACCCTGGGAGTTACTTCTACGTTATGCTACTTATTGCCATGCTATGCTCGTAGACGTGGATTGGTTTGAGTGTATCCATGACAGATGTGAGATTATTAATTAATGGTTTACTTAAGGTGGCTACTTAAACACACATCTGGGTGGATTGGTAGCGGGCACCTGGGGATATACCAGTGCTGTCCTTTTTGGTTCGCACCCAGGCTCAAAGGGATCATAAGATTATTCATGCTGGAAACTTCCGTGTGCAGCCACATGCTATTATGGGCTCTAGCATAGTTGAGTAAGTTGTGGGAAACCTTTCCATGATGGGCTAGCAGATGTAGGGGATTGTAGGTGTACCGGCCTAACTAGCGGTTAAGGGGACCTCTTCGGAAAGACTGTGTCTCGGTCATCCGTTTCTCAAACACCATGCAGTGGGAGAAATACAATGGAGGAAATCAGGTCTTATGGGGAAAAGTGCGCAAACCTTTGCAGAGTGTACAAACTAATCATGGTTAGCCGTGTCCCCAGTTATGGACATCTTGAGTATCTGGTTCTTGGATTACCATGTGGATCTCATCACTCTAAATTAATTTGATGGGATGTTAATTACTCTTAATTGGGATTGAGATGGGGTTACCATTCTCAATGATTTTCAACCAACTTTGTAGTTAAATAAAATATATTCCTTTGTTATAGGGAAAAATTGGCTTTTCGCAAAAACATTATAACCATAGAGCCTCCACTAGCCATATATGCATGTAGTGATAGCATTTACTTGTTCATTGCTCTACTGTGTTATCTTGCCAGCATATTCCATGTGCTGACCCATTTTTCGGGCTGCAACATATCATGTTGCAGACTTTTAGACGAAGAGTAAGATGCGCTAGGTCTTTTGTCATGCACTCAGCTATGCCGTTGGAGTTGATGGACTCACTTTATCTTCCAAGCCTTTCGATGTACTTTACCTAGATGGCCTTAAGCCATACTTATTGTAATAAGTTCTCTTTTGGGACATTCTATGTAATAAGTGTGTGATTGCTACTCTGTTATAAATCCTTCGAGTATTGTGTGTGTCAGCATTACCGATCCGGGGATGACACTTATGCACAGAGATTTGACCGTCTGAGGTCGGATCGCTACAAGATGTTATCAGAGCACACGTTGAATGTAGGACATGACCACTAAGATGAGCCATATGTCACTCTTCTCTACTCATTTCTGACTTTTCTCCATTTTCTACTCTCTAGGATGGCGGACACAAGGAATAAGTTTAGACAACCGGATGAAGACACCCCTTTTGCATGACACTTGAAGGAAGTCACTACGTACCTGGACATTGGAATACCAAGCTTCACCAGGACCTACACCGCCACGCTACCAAAAGAAGAGCGTTGGATGATTCGAGTTCAAGTTCCAGGAAGGACATTCACGCCAGTAACTGACCCCATAGAGTTTTCCTTTGATGCACCAACCTGGAGTCTAGGCAAGAACATGGCCGCCTACATTGCTATGGCACACATCGGCGAGGTTTATCACAAGGAGCTTAAGGACACTATCTACCAGATATGTGGGCGCCGAGATGAGCAATGGGAGATGATCAGCACCAGGAAGGACAGGTCCATTGCAGCCTTCATCCAGGAGTTAAATCATCACATTCATCGCCAGGAAAACCAGATGTGCGCAAGCATGATAGATCTGAAGAAGTTGATGACTAGGAACATGGAGCTGGAAGAGGAACTCAAGTCTACATGCGACGGATATGAGGAGGAAATCACCGTACTAGTGGAGATGAATGACGACCTGACAAGGAAGCTAGGAGTGTTCATGGGAGACCCTATGCCATGAGGAGATGATGACCACCCCAAGGAGTACATCATCATCGATGACACCGACTTCGACCTGGATGGTAGTGATGATGATTATGAAGACGAAGCAGGAGCGGATATCATGGAGTCTTCCACCGATCAAAATTTCTAGTAGACCACCATATTAATAGCAGTATTTCCCCATGTATATAGTAGTAGTCCGAGCACTTTGTAACGATAGTTCTAGACCGATTGTATGCCCTTGCTTGAATTGATTTGGTGTGACATGATTGTGTTTGTCTCATGTGCATATGGGTAGTGCTTTCTCACTAGACCTCATTCTATTATAATATCTCCCCTCTAAACCCATCAGATGCCTCCGAGACGTGACCCCGGATTTGCCTTCCCACTGGAGCTCACTCAGTTGATCCAATAGAAGAATACACTGATGCAATTGCTAGTCCAGAATCAAGGCAACAACAACAAAAACAATAACAACAACCCACCGCCACCACCTCCAGTTGACAACTTAGCTCGTTTTCTGAGGTTGTAGCCGCCGGTGTTTTCTAGTAGCACCGAGCCAATAGTTGCTGATGACTGCCTAGACAGGATTGGAAGGGAGTTGACCACCGCAGGTTGCACAGATGCCGAGAAGGTGTGTTTTGCCGCACACCAATTGGATGGACCCGCAGCCGCATGGTGGGAGAATTACACGGCCACCTTCCACATAGCCAACGTTACTTGGGAGTAGTTTCAGCAAGCATTCCGCACTACTCATGTCTCAACTGGAGCTATGAGCATGAAGAAGCATGCGTTTCGCAACTTACGCCAGGGCAACCGTACTGTAGGGAAGTACGTGGAGGAGTTTAGCAAGCTAGCTCGTTATGCCCCAGATGACGTGGCCACCGATGCTGCAAAACAGGAGAAGTTTATGGAAGGGCTGAATGATGAGATGAGTATGCAGTTGATGGTGGAAACATTCAACAACTACCAGGAGTTGGTAGATAAGGCTCTTATGATTGAAGGGAAGCAACAGCAGATTGAGAGCCGCAAAAGGAAGTATGGACAAGGGAAATACAATACAGGAGCTCAGCAGAAACCCCATTTCACCCCGAACCCAGGAGGATTTACCCATAACCATGGAGGCCACACTCACAATGGAGGAAGTTCGCATAACCACAATGGCCCTAGGAATGGAAATGGGAGTGGAGCAAGTAGTCAGAACCACTCTAAACCAAGCACACCCGCCAAGAAGGACCAAAGTCATGTTACTTGTTTCAAGTGCGGGAAGACTGGACACTATGCCAATGAGTGCCCTGAACTCAAGATTGGAAATGGAAATGGAAGCTTTGGAAAGAATACCAACCCTTTCAACAAGGGACAAGTGAACCACGTGAACGTGGAGGAGGTTGAGGAGCAGCCAGATGCAGTTATCGATAAGTTTTTGGTTAAGTCATTTACTGCAATAGTTCTTTTTGATACTGGTGCATCACATTCATACATATCAAGGGGATTCATGGATAAGTATAAGTTGCCCACCAAAGTTCTTAAGACACCTATGTTAGTAAGCTCACCCGGAGCGGAGTATATGGCAAGCAATGGATGTTTTCAGATGCCATTGACCATAGGTAGGCATGTTTTCCCCTCAGACTTAATAATTTTGGAATCCCAAGGATTGGATGTGATACTCGGTATGGATTGGCTATCAAAGTATGGAGGAAACATTGATTGCGCCAGTAGGTCAATTCTACTCACCACAACGGAGGTAAAAAGGATTAAGTATGTATCCAGACATACCCCTAAGAGTACTCACGTAAATTCCCTCACGGGAGTTGTTCAGGAAGAAGTGCATGTAGTGAAGGATTACCCGGATGTATTTCCAGAGGAACTACCAGGCATGCCCCCGGATCGAGACATTGAGTTTTTGATAGAGTTATTGCTAGGCACCGGACCAATATCAAAGAGACCATACCGGATGCCCACAAATGATCTAGAGGAGATTAAGAAACAGATTAAGGAGTTATTGGAGAAAGGTTACATTCGACGAAGTTCGTCACCATGGGGAGCCCTAGTGCTCTTGGTTGAGAAGAAGGATAAATCTCTGAGAATGGTTGTTGATTATCGCGCGTTGAATGAAGTGACGATCAAGAACAAGTACCCACTGCCAATGATCAATGATTTGTTTGACCAGCTGCAAGGAGCTAAAGTATTTTCCAAGATCGATTTACGATCAGGGTACCACCAGCTAAAGATTTGAGAATAGGATATACCTAAGACAGCTTTCACCACAAGGTACGGGCTGTCTGAGTACACGGTTATGTCATTCGGATCGACTAACGCCCCTGCCTATTTCATGACTATGATGAACAAGGTGTTTATGGAGTTCTTGGATAAGTTTGTTGTGGTGTTCATTGATGACTTTTTGCTATACTCAAAGAATGAAGAAGAGCATAAGGAGCATTTGCGTTTAGTTCTCGAGAAGCTCAGGGAACATCAGTTATATTCTAAGTTCAGCAAATGTGAGTTTTGGTTGAAGGAAGTTGGATTCCTTGGAATTGTTATATCAGGAGAAGGTATAGAATTAGGCCCTACTAAGGTTCAGTCAGTCACTGAGTGGTTGGCACCCAACTCACTTGGAGAGATCCACAGTTTTCTAGGACTCACGGGATATTATCGGAGATTCATTGAGAATTTCTCTAAGATTGCGAGGCCCATGACAGAGTTGTTGAAGAAGGACACCAATTTTAAATGGACAGATGAATGTGAGGCAAGTTTTCAAGAGTTGAAGAAACGTTTGACTACAACCCCAGTGCTGATTCTGCCAGATATACACAAGGATTTCCAAGTGTATTGCGACGCATCTCATTTAGGACTTGGAGGTGTGCTTATGCAAGACGGAAGAGTTGTTTCATATGACTCACGTTAGCTTCGACCGCATGAGTTGAATTATGCTACGCATGATTTGGAGTTAGCAGCTGTACTTCATGCACACAAGACCTGGAGACATTTTCTTATTGGAAACAATTGTGATGTGTACACGGATCATAAGAGTTTGAAGTACATTTTCACACAGAAGGATTTGAATCTCAGGCGAAGGAGATGGTTGGAACTTATAAAGGATTATGATATGAAGTTGCACTATCATCCAGGCAAGGCCAATATCGTAGCAGATGCTTTGAGCCGAAAGAGTTACGCCAATACCCTCATGAGCGGAGGGTTGCCAATGGAGTTAGCTGAAGATCTCAGGGAGCTACGTTTGGAGATAGTCCCTAGAGGTTTTGTTGCGGCATTAGAAATTCAGTCGACATTATTGGAAAAAAATCAAGAAGCTCAGAAGGATGATAAGGAAATTGTTGTGATAAAGGAGAAGATGAGCAAAGGAAAGGCCAAAGATTTTCGTGAGGATGATCATGACACCTTATGGTTTGAGGACCGTGTTTACGTGCCCAATAATGTAGAGATCAGGAAGTTGATACTTCAGGAAGCTCACGACTCACCATACTCGATACACCCCGGAAACACCAAGATGTATTTGGATTTGAAGGAGCATTTCTGGTGGACTGGTATGAAGAAGGATATTGCCGAGTATGTAGCCGTATGTGATGTATGTCAGAGAGTGAAGGCAGAACATCAGAAGCCAGCGGGATTACTTCAGCCTATGCCAATACCCGAATGGAAGTGGGACAAGCTTGGCATGGGTTTTATCACCGGATTATCGAGGACCCGATCGGGATACGAGATTCTATCTGGGTAGTAGTGGATCACTTGACCAAAGTGGCTCACTTTATCCCAGTGAAAACCACCTATACCAGTGCGAAGTTGGCCAAGATATACATGACCAGGATCGTATGTCTGCATTGGAGTTCGGAGGACTATTGTATCAGATAGAGAAACACAGTTTACTTCAAAGTTTTGGCCCCAGCTGCACCAGAATCTGGGCACCAGGCTAGAGTTCAGTACAGCTTTTCATCCGCAGACAGATGGACAGACCAAGAGAGTCAATCAGATTCTGGAGGACATGTTGAGAGCTTGTTGTAGGATCGAAGGTATGTCTAGAGGGGGAGTGATTAGACTACTTGACCAAATAAAAACTTATCCTTTTCCCAATTTTAGTTCTTGGCAGATTTTATCAACTTTGGACAAGTCAAGCAATCTTAACACAATTCAAGCAAGCATGCAAAGAGTATATGAGCAGTGGAAAGTAAAGCATGCAACTTGCAAGAATGTAAAGGGAAGGGTTTGGAGGATTCAAACGCAATAGGAGACACAGATGTTTTTGTCGTGGTTCCGATAGGTGGTGCAATCATACATCCATGTTGATGGAGACTTCAACCCATGAAGGGTAACGACTGCGCGAGTCCATGGAGGGCTCCACCCACGAAGGGTCCACGAAGAAGCAACCTTGTCTATCCCACCATGGCCGTCGCCCACGAAGCACTTGCCTCACTAGCGGTAGATCTTCTTGAAGTAGGCGATCTCCTTGCGCTTACAAACTCCTAGGTTAAACTCCACAATCTTGTCGGAGGCTCCCAAGTGACACCTAGCCAATCTAGGAGACACCACTCTCCAAGAAGTAACAAATGGTGTGTTGATGATGAACTCCTTGCTCTTGTGCTTCAAATGATAGTCTCCCCAACACTAAACTCTCTCTCACAGGATATGGATTTGGTGGAAAGTAGATTTGAGTGGAAAGCAACTTGGGGAAGGCTAGAGATCAAGATTCATATGGTAGGAATGGAATATGTTGGCCTCAACACAAGTGTAGGTGGTTCTCTCTCAGAAAAAGTAAGTTGGAAGTGTAGGTTTGTTCTGATGGCTCTCTCTTTGAATGAAGAGGTGGTGGAGGGGTATATATAGCCTCTACACAAAATCTTACCATTACACACAACTTGCCAATCTCGGTGGGACCGAATAGATAAACTCAGTTGGACCGATTCAGCAAAGCTAACCGTTAGGAGTTTCGGTGGGACCGACATGCAACTCGGTAGGACCGATATGGTTAGGGTTAGGGCATAATGTAGTATCGGTGAGACCGATTACACAAACTCGGTGAGACCAATTTTGGTAATAAGCTAACCAGAGAGTTGGTCAGGTAAACTCGGTGGGACCGATTTGCTCATCTCGGTGGGAGCGAAATGTTACAAAAGGGAAATAGAGAGTTTACATTGCAATCTCGGTGGGACCGATCGCTCATCTCGGTGGGACCAAAATGTTACGAAGGGAAACAGAGAGTTTACATTGCAATCTCGGTGGGACCGATCGCTCATCTCGGTGGGACCGAAACGTTACGAAGGGAAACAGAGAGATTACAATCCCATCTCGGTGAGACCGAGATCCCTATCGGTGAGACCGATTTGCCTAGGGTTTGTGGCAGTGGCTATGACATCTAAACTCGGTGGCGCCGGATAGAAAGAATCGGTGGGTCCGAGTTTGACTTTTGGTTTAGGTCATATGTGGATGTTAGAAAGTAGTTGAGGGCTTTGGAGCATATCACTAAGCATTTTGAGCAAGAGCCTCATTAAGCAACACATCATCCCTCCTTGATAGTATTGGCTTTTCCTATAGACTCAATGTGATCTTGGATCACTAAAATAGAAAATGTAGAGTCTTGAGCTTTGAGCTTGAGCCAATCCTTTTGTCCTTAGCATTTTGAGGGGTCCACTTTTCTCATCCATGCCATGCCAATCATTGAGCTTTCCTGAGATATTAATCTTGAAATAGCATTAGCTCAATGAGCTATATGTTGTTAGGAATTACCAAAACCACCTAGGGATAGTTGCACTTTCAATCTCCCCCTTTTTGGTAATTGATGACAACATATAGATCAAAGCTTCGACAAATAATAATAAGAGTGATAAACATTGTCGCTTTGAGCAGTATGTGAAAAGCAAGAGCTCCCCCTAAATTTGTGCATAGTTTAAGATTTGCTTTTGACTGCAAATGCACAATGAGTTAGGATCATGGGTTACTCTTCCATGTCACATACACCTTGTTGGAGCGCTCAAAATGATAATAATTAAATACATGCACTCATCACCAAGCAAAGTGAATGATCATATGGGGATATAAAAGGATAATGTCATCCAACAAGCATTATGGTAGCATATGATCAAACGCACGATCATCCAAGTATCACACACAAGCATAAAGTATCTCAAACAAGCAAATAAACAAAGTTTAACCACCAAACAATAAGAGAGAACAAAAGGTAACACTCTCTCTCGAAGCCTATGATCTATACATTTTCTCCCCCTTTGGCAACAAGTTACCAAAAAGTTCATAAAAAATGCATAGTGCTAGATTGACTCTCAGGCTTGATCTTCAGGTGGTGGTGTAGATAAAACGCCAAGGACGAAGGCATCAGTTAATGTAGATGGAGCTGGTGGAGTGGGTGCTGGAGCTGGTGGCACTGAAGCTGTACCTGGTGCAGATGAAGTTGCTCTGGTGTCTGTAACAGGCACTGCAGCAGATCTCTGTCCTTTGGGCAGTCTAGCAAAAGCATCAGTGTTAGACTTGCCCTTCTTCTCCTGCACTTCATCCTGAAGTTGCTTAACAACTGACTGGATCTTGGCGAGCTTCACATCTAAGTCATAGAACTTCTGCTCCATGATCCTCTCCAAGCTCTCCTGGTTTTGAGTCAGGGTGGCCAATCCCTTCTCAATCCTCAGAGTGGAGGCAAGAAAGTAGCCATGCTGATCTTGCTTGCTCTTCAGAAGATACTGAGATGCCTCATCAATGGTTGGCACCTTTGCAGCCTTTTAAGTCCTTGCCTTCTCCCTCTTTGCTTGTGCTTGCACAGAAGATGGTTCATTCTCATCCATCACCATAGTGTTGTCCTCAAAGTCTGGGTAGATGGGCATGTGTTCCTTGTCCAAGAGATATGTGCCAGTGCCCATCTTGGAGTTGATTAGCTCCTGGATCTGTGGGGCATACCCACAACTTCTCTTCTGACATGCAACTGTTCTCTTTATGGTTTCCACAATTAGGCTTATGACTTTGAACTTTTGAGGCACATCAAATATGTGAAGCAGGTTAATTGCATGGCCTCTGATCATCTTGTGATCACCTGACTTTGGCAAGAGAGTGTGCCTGAGGATCCAGTTGATTGTTGGCAAACCTGACAGAAGGTAATGTACTGATCCAAACTTGTGTGTCTCAAGAGCAGCATCTGGGATCTCTTTGTACATATGTGCCATGGTGTTGTGATCCTTCTTCTTCTTGGCATAGACATCCAAGTCATCTTCATTCTCCTCAGGAGAATTGATCAATTCTGCCCATTCTTCAACCGTTGTCTGGTACCTAGTACCTTCAGACATCCAGACAATCCTTCCATCTGGGTAGAAATGAGCTGTGGAGTAGAACTGCATAATAAGCTCATCATTCCACTTTGTGAGCTTCTGAGCCACAAACTCATCGACTCCACATGCCTTGAAGCTGTCATATACACCAGGGAAGTGATCCTCATTTTCCTCAACGAATTTCCAATCAACCCATCTCATGTCACACACTACGGGCTTCTTGTCAAGTAAAATAGTCTCATAGAAGTCCTGATGTTCCTTTGTATGGAACTTGTAGTCCACAACAGTCATTCTCCTGGTGGCGTATGGATCAGACTCTCTCCATAGCCTCAATCATGAATCCTTCCTGATTTTCATATTCTCTACAACTAGGTGTGCATCATTGTGATCAGGGATCTTGGGCTTCAACTTCCTCAAAACAAAAGAATCATCTTCTTCTTCAGTACCTTGAGGCACTGGGCCTTGTTCTTCTCCTCAGCAGGGATGTTCCTGGTGCTCCTCTTGGGTTTTGGCTTCGGAGCTGGAGCAGCAGTCTTAGGAGTAGTTTTGGGCTTAGATGGAACAACCCCTGCCCTTATAGCATCTCCCATGAGCTTTTGAGCTTTGGGTGCTGGTGCTGCATCCTCTTCCTCTTCCTCTTCTTTAGAATCTCTCATTATTGAAGATCTGCCAAGCACTCTGGTAGTGGTCTTCTTGACCCTTTCCTTCCTTTTCTTTTATGCCACAACCTGTTCTTTGGGTGCAGATCCCAAAGTCTCTTGAGTGGACGTTCTGGCCTTTGGCATAGGAACTCTCTTGGTAGGAACCTTTTGCGTCATTCCTGTCTTAGTGGCAGTAGCTGTGCCATATTCCTTTTTCAGAACTTTCCTCTTTGAGGTGGCCTCTTCCTCAACAACCACATAGTCCTCATCCTTAGAATCTGAGGTTCTCTTCTTTCTGGTCCTGGTGGCTGCCTTAGGCAAGTTGCTGGGTGTACTCCTGCTTCCCTCATCAAAGATGCTAGAGGGACTAGTGCCCTCACTTATGTTAACTTGCTCCTCAGACTTGTTCTAACTGTCACTCTGATCCAACATGATGCAAACACTGACAGCAGACCCTGTGAATAGATATAGATGAGATAGATTGGATGAGCATCACAAAGTACAGAGGTTTTTGCAAAAGAATGAGTCAAAAACTTAGTTTTAGTTTTCCATAGAAAGCATTTCGGATCTAACAATTTGAAAACTCGGTGATACCGAAGCAGCTTTTGGAACCTAAACTAGTGAACTCAGTCAAGCCGAGTCATAGTTCGGTGGAACCACGACTGCTAGGGTTTCACAAAGTATTGAACTCGGTCACACCGATTTGCAATTCTCGGTCAAACCGAGAATCACATGTGCAATGGCATTAGACAAATCGGTGGAACCGATTTCAACAACTCGGTTGGTCCGAGTTGATTTCGGCGGAAACCTAACCCTAAATTTTCAATCCACGACTAAACTACAGAGTGATTTTGCTGGATAGAGTGATCTCAGTCGTGGCAAGATACATGGCAAAACAATGTGCTAGGAATCGGAGAGGGATTAGCACAATGATCAAGTCCATACCGTAAGTGCGGCGATGGACCTGCTACGGCGGCAACGACGGAGACGATTTCCGTTGACGGCGGCGGAGACTAGCGGCGGGAGGCAGCTGGCGATGAGGAGGACGACCCGGAGACCAAGGGAGACAGAGCAGGCTGAGCGCGGGCGAAGGGGTTCGGAAATTTTTCCAAATTTTTGCCCGAGGATATATATAGCCTGACCCTGTCGGTGTGACCGAGTGGAACAACTCGGTGGCACCGAGATTCACAACTGCAAGCATTTACTGAAACTCGGTGTGACCGAAAAGTTCAAATCGGTTGCACCGAGATTGAAAACCTAGATCGACTTAGTGATCTCAGTATGACCGAAATGGATGAATCGGTCAGACCGAAACGCACAAAGAAGTTTTGGAAGTTTTAGTCTATGACGAATCGGGGACTCCGAGTGCTCCTCACACAGAGTGGTTCGAATCTGACTTGATCAAACTTTGTGATGTAGCATGAATAGAGTTTGAGACAAGAAAAGCATAGATAGCTAGAGAAGGTTCTTAGGCATTCTTGTCCATCCACTTGGCAAAAGAGAAAGGAACCAAACAATCAAAACAACAAGTGGATGTCCTTGAATGAGTAAATTATGCAACCAACATGCTCACACAATAAAATGACAAATGAAATATGTCGCAAAGCATGCACAACCAATTCTAGCATCTATCAAGCAATTGGCGATGACTAGGTCATCTATATATGACTATATTGACTTAGGAGTCAAATGAGAACATTTGATCATAGGTCATACTCATCGTTCAAGCACAATTGGGGTTACCACTTTTACATAAAGCGTTGTTGTGTTCACACCATTAGAGTTGCTTTAGCTCACTTCTTAGAGTAAAGCTCCCCCTAGATGTGAGATCCCCCCTAAGAGGGATGAACTAACCTTGGGTTTTGTCGATGATGACTTCATGTAGATGTTGAAGATGTGGATGCTCAATGTTGATGTAGATCATTTGCAGCAATCCTTTGGAGTGAGTTGCACTTTCAATACCTACACGGGTTAGTCCCACAAGGAACAAACAAGGATATCCATAGACATAGAGTGATGCACACACAAGATGATGTCTATGATGTAAAATCGAGTACTACAACAAAAGTTTCTGTTTTGCACCGCACAAACCAACAAGCAATTTAATCATCCCAAAGGCAAACCATGGCACATTATTTTTTTATAATACAATGGATTTGTACAAGGGGATAATTATTTTTGTGAGAATCTTTATGAAAAATTCTACATTGTTTCCATGAGCATGAACACAAGTGTTCAAGGTCGACCCTCACTTCTCCAATGCATAACTTCCAATCGCTTCTCTTTTGTGAAAAGGTTTTTAAGTTCCCCTCTATATTTTTTTGATTTTAAACTTTATAAAAGCACTAAATAGAAAGAAATGACTCTCTAAAACTTCCGGGTTGTATCCCTGGCAGCGCTTTCTTTAAAGCCATTAAGCTAGGCATAAAGTGCTCAAGTAATGAATCCACCCGGATCCCAAGGTATATCAAAGCCAATTTTAATTAACAATGATTTGGCATTTAGTAATGAGCACAAAGAAAAATATATCATGAAATGATGAAGTCTAACTCTCTTCCTATGCATCGGCATGTCATAAAAGAACAATTCATGCACATCAAGTAAAGGCCAATATATAGCATAAGCAGTTTCTTGCAATTTTATCGTGTTGGAAACATAAAGAGGTGGAGATGTAGTTCCTCACTCATAATAATTGCAAGTAGGAGCAAAAAGCACATGCATATTATATTCATCAAAATCATCATGTGTAGTGGTAGAATGCAACCCATCAATGTAATCCTTAATAAGTGCAAACTTCTCCGATATAGTGTAGTTTGGAGAATTCAAGAAGACAATAGGACTATCATGTGTGGGTGCAATAGCAACAATTTCATTCTTAACATAAGAAATGATATCAAGTTCATCTCCATAAGCATCATTCATATTGGCATCTTGGCCACAAGCATAGCAAGCATCAAGTTCACCAAGGGACATTTCAAACGAATCAACGAGATCATAGCAATTATCATGGCATTCATCCTTTGGTAAGAAAGAAGGGAAATTAAACAATGTATGAATTGAAGAGTTACTCTCATTAGAAGGTGGGCACGGGTGATCAATCCACTCTTCCTCCATTTGTTCTTCGCTCTCCTCCTCATCTTTTTCATCCTATGAGCTCACAGTTTCATCATTTTCTTCTTCCATATACTCTTGTAAAATGTTAGTCTCTTCTTGGACAGTGGAGTTATTCTCAATAAATACATCAATACCAGAATTGTATTTATAATTATCATAGCAAAATTTTCAGTTATATAAAATGAATCATCAAAATCTTCAAACTTCTTAAACAAAGATTCAATTTCATAAGCACCTTTAAAGCAACAAATTCTTCTATTTGTTCCACATCACAGTAATCATATATACCATTAGCATAAGAAGCCAAGGTTTCATTATCATAAAATTTTCATGAAAAGGGAAGATGTGCAACATTGATTCTAGAGCAACAAGTATAATCATGTCTCAAGCATAGATCCCGAGCATACCAACGCAACATACAAATTTGATCCCATAAAAGTTTCCCTTTTTGTGTCCAGCAATAATCCCGAAAGTATTCACATTGATCCAACATTACTCCCATTATCAAGTTGAATGGGGTTTTCTCAAAATTATCAAAGTAGTGCATAATATTTTTCACATAACAAGCATTGAGGGTTTTAGGAGGTTCACCACCTCCATGAGTAGAAAGTACCACTATTTTTTGGTGTTTTGTGTTCCATATCCATAACTAAAGATAGAGAACAACTTAGAATAGAAAGCAAAAACTACTTAGTGATAAAGCAAACAAGCACACACGAGAAAAAGTCTTGATAACCCACAAGTATAGGGGATTGTTTGTAGCCTTCTTCGATAAATAAGAGTGTCAAACCCAACAAGGAGCTAAAGGAAGAATGAACATTCCCTCAAGTTCTATCGACCACCGATACAACTCTACACACACTTGACGTTTGCTTTATTAGAAACAAGTATGAAACTATTTTTTAGGTGTGATGCTAGAACTACTTTGCAAGAATAGAACTAGAAGTACTTTGCAAGATAATAAAAGTTAGGTGTTTAGTGAAAGGGTTTGTGTCAACAAGAAAGTTATTTGTCCCTAGGCAATCGATAACAAGTACCGGTAATCATTCTTGTAATTTTATATGAGGGAGAGGCATGAGCTAACATACTTTCTCTACTTGGATCATATGCACTTATGATTGGAACTCTAGAAAGCATCCGCAACTACTAAAGATCATTAAGGTCGTGAAACCCAACCATAGCATTAAGTATCAAGTCCTCTTTACTCCCATACGTCATACCCCACTTACTTGGGTTTAAGCTTCTGTCACTCTCGCCACCCACCATAAGCGAACCATGAACATGTTGCAACACCCTACAACGGGGGTCCCTGACATTTGCACGAGAACGGAGGGCACTGTAGGACAACACCATAATTAAAATATACAAGCATACCAACCAAGATCATGATTAACCCACAGGACAAAACGGATCTACTCAAACATCATAGGATAACCATAGAACATTGGGAAATAATATATGGAATTGAGCACCATGTTTAAGTGGAGATTACAGCGGGGAGAAGAGGTGTTACACCACTACATAGAGGGGGGGAGTTGGTGTTGACGGTAGAAAGATTGTTGATGTAGATCGTCGTCCCGATCGTTGCCCCGGTGGCATTCCGGTGCCACCGGAAGTGAGGGGGAGAGTGCCCCCTCCTTCTTCATCATCCTTGGCCTCCCCCCAGATGGGAGGAGAGTTCCCCCTCTGGTCCTTGGTCTCCATGGCGGCGGAGGGGCGGGAGCCCCTTCAAGATTGGATCCCCCTTCTATTCTCTTTATTTTCACCTTCTTCAAATCTGGCCGAAAACCATTTCTTATATTCCGGGAGATCCGTAACTCCGATTGCGCTGAGATTTTAACACGATTTTTTCCGGATATAATCTTCCTTGCGCCCGAAGTAGAGCTCCAACCAACGTTCGAGGAGGGCACAATCCACCACCACGCGCCAGGGGCCTCTGGCGCGCCCTGGTGTCTTGTGGGCTGTGTGGGCCTCCGTTTGCGGTGATTCCAACTCCCAAAAATCACATATATTCCAAAATAATTCTCCATAAAATTTTATTGCATTTGGACTTCGTTTGATACGGATACTCTGCGATACAAAAAACATGCAGAAAACAGGAACTGGCACTAGGCACTGGATCAATAGGTTAGTCCAATAAATCATATAAAAAGTTGCCAAAAGTATGTAAAAGTGGTATGATATTGGCATGAAATAATAAAAAATTATAGATACGACGGAGACATATCATTCAACACTCATCGGAGCGCATACATCGGTATGTATTATTTCCAATAAGTTATTAGCTCGCTCCATTGTTCCGGAGAATGGAGTTTTAGTCATCTTGCCCATGAGGCATGGTTCGCAAGTATCAAATGATTCATAATCAAGTGATTCCAAAAGTCCATATGCATGGAGTTTCTTCATGCGCTTTACACCAATATGACTTAAACGGCGGTGCCACAAGTATATTGCACTATCATTATTAAGTTTGCATCTTTTGGCATCAATATTATGAATATGTGTATCACTACGACCGAGATTAAATAAACCATTTACATTGGGTGTATGACCATAGAAGGTTTTATTCATGTAAACAGAACAACAATTATTCTCTGACTTAAATAAATAACCGTATTGCAATAAACGTGATCAAATCATATTCATGCTCAACGCAAACACCAAAAAACATTTATTTAGGTTCAACACTAATCCCGAAGGTAGAGGGAGTGTGCGATGGTTGAATCCTAAGATGAAATAAGTGGTAAGAAAAGAAATATTAAAGCTCCTTGAGGCAGCTATAATTTATCCCGTTGCTGATAGTCAGTGGGTAAGTCATGTTCATTGTGTCCCTAAGAAGGGAGGTATTACTGTTGTTCCTAATGATAAAGATGAATTGATTCCGCAAAGAATTATTACAGGTTATAGGATGGTAATTGATTTCCGCAAATTAAATAAGGCTACTAAAAAAGATCATTACCCCTTACCTTTTATTGATCAAATGCTAGAAAGATTATCCAAACATACACATTTTTCCTTTCTAGATGGTTACTCTGGCTTCTCTCAAATACCTGTGTCAGCTGATGATCAATCAAAGACAACTTTTACTTTCCCTTTCGTTACTTTTTCTTATAGACATATGCCTTTTGGTTTATGTAATCCACCTGCTACCTTTCAAAGATGCATGATGGCAATATTTTCCGACTTTTGTGAAAAGATATGTGAGGTTTTCATGGACGATTTCTCTGTTTATGGATCCTCTTTTGATGATTGCTTAAGCAACCTTGATCGAGTTTTGCAGAGATGTGAAGAAACTAATCTTGTTCTGAATTGGGAGAAATGCCACTTTATGGTCAATGAAGGTATTGTCTTGGGGCATAAAATTTCTTAAAGAGGCATTGAAGTTGATAAAGCTAAAGTTGATGCTATTGAAAAGATGCCATGTCCCAAGGATATTAAAGGTATAAGAAGCTTCCTCGGTCACGCCGGTTTTTATGGGAGGTTCATTAAGGACTTCTCAAAAATTTCTCGGCCTCTGAATAATTTATTACAAAAATATATTCCTTTTGTCTTTGACGATGATTGCGTAGAAGCATTTGAAATACATAAGAAAGCATTGATTTCTGCACCTATTGTTCAGCCACCTGATTGGAATTTACCCTTTGAAATTATGTGTGATGCTAGTGATTATGCTGTAGGTGCTGTTCTAGGGCAAAGAATGGATAGGAAATTGAATGTTATTCAATATGCTAGTAAAACTCTAGATAGTGCCCAAAGAAATTATGCTACTACTGAAAAAGAATTCTTAGCAGTTGTATTTGCTTGTGATAAGTTCAGACCTTATATTGTTGATTCTAAAGTAACTATTCACACTGATCATGCTGCCATTAAATACCTTATGGAAAAGAAAGAAGCTAAACCTAGACTTATTAGATGGGTTCTCTTGCTACAAGAATTTGATTTGCATATTATTGATAGAAAGGGATATGAGAACCCCGTTGCAGACAACTTGTCTAGGTTAGAAAATGTTCTTGATGACCCACTACCTATTGATGATAGCTTTCCTGATGAACAATTAAATGTCATAAATGCTTCTCGAACTGCTCCATGGTAATTATATTCTTGCTAAATTTATACCACCTAGTTTCACATACCAGCAAAAGAAAAAGTTCTTCTATGATTCGAGACATTACTTTTGGGATGACCCACATCTTTATAAAGAAGGAGTATATGGTATTATTAGACATTGTATACCTGAGGATGAACAGGAATATATCCTATGCAAGTGTCACTCCAAGGCTTATGGAGGACACCATGTTGGAGATAGAACTGCACATAAGGTATTGCAATCGAGTTTTTATTGGCCTACTCTCTTCAAGGATGCCCGTAAGTTTGTCTTGTCTTGTGATGAATGTCAAAGAATTGGTAGTATTAGTAGACTTCAAGAAATGCCTATGAATTATTCACTTGTTATTGAACCATTTGATGTTTGGGGCTTTGATTATATGGGACCCTTTCCTTCCTCTAATGGGTACACACATATTTTAGTCACTGTTGATTACGTTACTAAGTGGGTAGAAGCTATTCCAACTAGTAGTGCTGATCATAACACCTCTATTAAGATGCTTAAATAAGTTATTTTCCCGAGGTTTGGAGTCCCTAGATATTTAATGACTGATGGTGGTTCACATTTTATTCATGGTGCCTTTCGTAAAATGCTTGCTAAGTATGACGTTAATCATAGAATTGTATCTCCTTATCACCCACAGTCTAGTGGTCAAGTAGAATTGAGTAACAAAGAGCTCAAATTAATTTTGCAAAAGACTGTTAATAGATCTAGAGAGAATTGGTCCAAGGAACTTGATGATGCATTATGGGCCTACATAACTGCATATAAAAATCTTATGGATATGTCTCCGTATAAAATGGTTTATGGTAAAGCAAGCCATTTACCTCTTGAGCTAGAACATAAGGCATTTTGGGCCATTAAAGATCTCAATTATGATTTCAAACTTGCCGATGAGAAGAGGTTATTTGACATTAGCTCACTTGATGAATGGAGAACCCAGGCTTATGAAAATGCCAAGCTGTTTAAAGAAAAAGTTAAAAGATGGCATGACAAAAGGATACAAAAGCGTGAGTTTAATGTAGGTGATTATGTATTGTTATACAACTCTTGTTTAAGATTTTTTGCAGGAAAAGTTCTCTCTAAATGGGAAGGTCCTTACGTTATCGAGGAGGTCTATCGTTCCGGTGCCATAAAAATCAACAACTTCGAAGGCACAAATCCGAGGGTGGTAAACGGTAAAAGAATCAAACATTATATCTCAGGTAATCCCATAAATGTTGAAACTAATATTATTGAAACCGTAACCCTGGAGGAATACATGAGGGACACTTTCCGGAACATTTCAGACTCCAAAAAGGAATAGGTACGTGGTACGGTAAGTAAACCGACTCCAAAACAGTTCTAATGGCAATTTTTCTCCGTTTTGGAATATTTAAGAAAATAGGAAAATAAGAAGCAGAATGAAAAGGACACGGGACTTCCACGAGGGTGGAGGGCGCGCCCCCTACCTCGTGGGCACCTCGTGCGCTCTCGGGGCTCTGTTTTCTTGCATGGTACTTCTTTTGGTCGGTAAAAATTCATTATATAATCTCCCGAAGGTTTTGACCACCATATTACGCAAATATCTCTTGTCTTTGTTTCGAGCTGTTTTTCTGACAGATCTAGGTCATCATGTCATCTTCAAGTGCCCCCAAGGACAAGTTCTTCGAGAAGGTCATCAACCCCTACCTCGCGGAGGTTCCGCAACACCCTCAAACCATTGAGATACATGAGGGGTTGTTGCACATCTGCGATGTTGAGGGACCAAGGAGGACCGGAAACACGGAGGCAAGGCTCGAGGCATTGGAGCAACAAGTTTTCAATTATCAGGAGATGGTGGTGCGTGGAATCGACTCCAATCACATTATGATCACGGAGTTCACCAACAAACACAAGCTGGACGTCAAGGACATTGGGGAGGCCATCTTCAAGCTTCATGAGAAAATCGAGCACCTCCAAGCCCACATCTATGACCTGCAAAATCAAAATTGTGAGTATGAATATAGATTCAAGAGGATGAGTTTGGCTGCAGATTTGAGGATTCAGGAGACTCGATCATCCATCTATGATGGTGAGCCTATGCCTTGGAAGAGGGACGACAAGCCTACATCATCAACAACTCCACCTTCTTCACCAACAAAGAAGAACTGAGTATCTGGTATGGGCACTCCCCTTGGCAACTGCCAAGCTTGGGGCAATGCCCCGGTATCGTATCACCATCACTTTTATCTTTACCTTTTTCTTAGTTTGATCCTTTTGATAATATCTTGATCTAGTAGAATAAAGTGTTAGTATGATCTAGTTGTGAGTTTTGCTTTATGATCCTTCTATGTAATCGAGTCCATGAGCTATATATTAAAGATTAATGTTGAGTCAAGGGATTGATTATCTTGCTATGATTATGAGTGAATAAAAGAAAAAGAAAGAATAAAAAGAAATAAAAAGAGATCATATGGATCTCATGGAGAGTAATGAGCTCACATATAAAGAGTATGATGAATAAAAGTTGTTGAGAGTGGACAAACATAGTTTTGGTCATCGTTGCAATTAATAGGAAGTAATAAAGAAAGAGAGGTTCACATATAAATATACTATCTTGGACATCTTTTATGATTGTGAGCACTCGTTAAAGTATGACATGCTAAGAGTTAACGTTGGACAAGGAAGACAACGTAATGGGTTATGCTTTCTTACATCTGAGATAAATTATATTGTCATGGATCATCCAACATGTTGAGCTTGCCTTTCCCTCTCATGCTAGCCAATTTCTTTGCACCAAGTAGATATACTACTTGTGCTTCCAAATATCCCTAAACCCAGTTTTACAATGAGAGTCCACCATATCTACATATGGATTGAGTAAGATCCTTCAAGTAAGTTGTCATCGGTGCAAGCAATAAAAAATTGCTCTCTAAATATGTATGACTTATTAGTGCAGAGAAAATAAGCTTTATACGATCTTGTGATATGGAACAAATAAAAGCGACGGACTGCATAATAAAGGTCCATATCACAAGTGGCAATATAAAGTGACGTTCTTTTGCATTAAGATTTTGTGCATCCAACCATAAAAGCACCTGACAACCTCTGCTTCCCTCTGCGAAGGGCCTATCTTTTACTTTTATCTTCTACCTTACATAAGAGTCATGGTGATCTTCACCTTTCCCTTTTTACATTTTATCCTTTGGCAAGCACAATGTGTTGGAAAGATCCTGATATATATAGCTAATTGGACGCGAGTCTTCATGAACTATTATTGTTGACATTACCCTTGAGGTAAAACATTGGGAGGCGAAACTATAAGCCCCTATCTTTCTCTGTGTCCGATTAAGACTTCATACCCATAAATATTGCGTGAGTGTTAGCAATTGTGAAAGACTAAAAGATGGTTGAGTATGTGAACTTGTTGAAAAGCTCTTATATTGACTCTTCCCTATGTTATGATAAATTGCAATTACCTCAATGACTGAGATTAGAGTTTGTTGGTTCTCAATGAAGTTTATGATTCATACTTGAAATTGTGATTGAATTGTTACTTTAGCATAAGAGATCATATGACAATATATATATATGTTGCTGTTCTAAGAATGATCATGATGCCCTCATGTCCGTATTTTATTTTTATCGACACCTCTATCTCTAAACATGTGGACATATTTTTCGATTTCGGCTTTCGCTTGAGGACAAGCGAGGTCTAAGCTTGGGGTAGTTGATATGTCCATTTTGCATCATGCTTTTATATCTATATTTATTGCATTATGGGCTGTTATTTTACAAGGTTTATATAATGAGGTCTAAGCGAGGTCTAAGCTTGGGGGAGTTGATACGTCCATTACACATTATGTCACAATACTTATGCCTATTCTCTCTTATTTTACAAGGTTTACATAAAGAGGGAGAATGCCGGCTGCTGGAATTCTAGGCTGGAAAAGGAGCAAATATTAGAGACCTATTCTGCACAGCTCCAAAAGTCCTGAAACTTCATGGAAGCTATTTCCAGAATATATAAAAAATACTGAGCGCAAGAAGTTCCAGAGGGGGGGCCACACCCTGGCCACGAGGGTGGGGGCGCGCCCTACCCCCTGGGGCGCGCCCCCTGCCTCGTGGGCCCCCTGGTGGCCCTCCGATGCCCATCTTCTGCTATATGGAGTCTTTCGTCGAGGAAAAAATCATAAGCAAGCTTTCGGGACGAGACTCCGCCGCCACGAGGCGGAACCTTGGCGGAACCAATCTAGGACTCTGGCGGAGCTGTTCTCCCGGGGAAACTTCCCTCCAGGAGGGGGAAATCATCACCATCGTCATCACCAACGATCCTATCATCGGGAGGGGGTTAATCTACGTCAACATCTTCACCAGCACCATCTCATCTCAAACCCTAGTTCATCTCTTGTATCCATTCTTTGTATCCAAACCTCAGTTTGGTACATGTGGGTTGCTAGTAGTGTTGATTACTCCTTGTAGTTGATGCTGGTTGGTTTACTTGGTGGAAGATCATATATTCAGATCCATTATGCATATTAATACCCCTTCTGGTTATGAACATGAATATGCTTTGTGAGTAGTTATGTTTGTTACTAAGGACATGGGAGAAGTCTTGCTATTAGTAGTCACGTGAATTTGGTATTCATTCAATATTTTGATGAGATGTATGTTGTCATCCTTCTAGTGGTGTCATATGAACGTCGACTACATGATACTTCACCATTATTTGGGCCTAGAGGGAGGCATTGGGAAGTAATAAGTAGATGATGGGTTGCTAGAGTGACAGAAGCTTAAATCCTAGTTTATGCGTTACTTCGTAAGGGGCTGATTTGGATCCATATGTTTCATGCTATGGTTAGGTTTACCTTAATACTTCTGTTGTAGTTGCGGATGCTTGCAATAGGGGTTAGTAATAAGTGGGATGTTTGTCCAAGTAAGGACAGCACCCAAGCACCGGTCCACCCACATATCAAATTATCAAAGTATCGAACGCGAGTCCTATGATCGTGATGAAAACAAGCTTGACGATAATTCCCATGTGTCCTCGGGAGCGCTTTCCTTCATATAAGAGTTTGTCTGGGCTTGTCCTTTGCTACAAAAAGGATTGGGCCATCTTGCTGCACCTTATTTACTTTTATTACTTGCTACTCGTTACAAATTACCTTATCACAAAACTATCTGTTACCGATAATTTCAGTGCTTGCAGAGAATACCTTGCTGAAAATAGCTTATCATTTCCTTCTGCTCCTCGTTGGGTTCAACACTCTTACTTATCAAAAGGACTACGATAGATCCCCTATACTTGTGGGTCATCAGACGCCAGCGGAGCGGGGACTCGTCGGCGCCGGCATTGTCCTCTGCCTCGTCCTCGGTTTTGCCAAACAGCGCCTCGCCCGCTTCATCGCCCTCTTTGTAGGCGGCCGCAGCCTCGGCCACCCGCATGCGGTACCGCCAGCGCTCGAGGCGGCCCTCGTGGGTGGAGCGGTACGAGTTGAGCGGCACCTCCTACTCTGCCTGCTCTGCGGCGATCTGCTCCTCCGCCTGCAGGTGCTCCTGGAGGAGATGGTGGTTGTAGGCAGCGTCGGCCTGCGCCTCCCAGAACTGCTCCTCACGCTTCTGCCTCACCGTGTCCATATATTGGGCATGAGAATCGCCGACGGTCATGGTGCAATGCACCGGCGAGGATGGCGCGGAGGAGGGGGTTGGCGCCGGATCGTCGACTACCATGTTCTCCATTGGGACGTCGTCGTCCTCCGGCTGCCTGCTGGCCAGCCAGTCGGCAGCAATGGCTGCCATCTCCTTGTGGTCTGTCGTCCGCCCGTCTAGAAGAGCGCTGGAGCGCAAGGAAGCCATGGTGGGCAGTAGTGGTGTGGACAGGAGAATAGGAACGTATGCGGATGACTGCGGCTATGGCCGGCGCAGCAGTTTATATAGCAATGGTGGGCGGCAGAGGGACGAACGTGTGGCGCCGATGTAGCCGCTTCGGCAACCGCATATCATTAATGTGGGCGGCAGAAGGATGGACGGACGACACTTGTGTCGTTTGAAGGCGGAGCAATCGCATGCACCGGGAAGCGGGGCGGGCGGTGCTGACCGTTTCGGGCGGAAAGTGCGCATGGGCGAGGGAGGTGGTCTGGGTGGGCCAGGGCAGTCAGACTCGTGCTTGGCAGTGGGTCGGTCTAGCTTCCGGACATGCTGGCTCACCAGCTACCTCGCTGAGCTGGGCAAAGACAATCACACGATGGACATAGCTTCCGATCAGGAGCCGGCGCCACTGTTTAAGCCGGTTCATGCCGTGTTCACCATAGAGCAGGTGCGGCTGCACTTCGACGCCCTAATGGTGGAAGAGCTACCAGCGCAGGAGGACCTGTGCTGCAACCTCCGTCTCCTCAATGAGCACCGGTGAACAAGCGAACGTTCATGCCGTCGCGGACATGTGGCCCTATGATCCTGGCTTCCCGAATGAGCAGCGGGCGCTGTATCAGACCATCCGTAGGGCCCGCGAGGCCCTCTCCATCGTCCTTCGAGTTGTTGCGCTTGTCGTGGCGCCGCCGTCTCATGTTGTCAACATGGTCAACAGACATGAGGATGAGGAGATGACTTTACTTGGAGAGGATGACTGTAGGGACCCACCAGGGCCGTAGCCGCACGTACGCAAGTGCCTCCTTATTAGTATATAAAACTATAATTTTTGTTGCTTCCTCCTGGTTTCCTGACATAATGGTCCCACACCATTGTCAACCTATGTAGTCAATAAACGAGAGAATTGCAAAAGAAGTGGCCGACAGCTGGGACCAAGCAGCTCGAGCAGTATTTGTGTTTTTGAGGTGTGAGCACTGCAGAGTTTTTCTTGAGCGATGTTTAGCCCAGATATTAATTTTTCTCCTCTGAACAACAACGAAAACATTACTACAGCTATCAACTAGGCGGACTGTTGCCCGTCTAGCCCAGGCTAGATATCCAGCCCAGATCTTAATTTTTTTCAAGCTGAAAATGGCTAGCCTAGCTATACTTTTTTTAGGAATACCCAGGCAAGGACAAGTTGTTATTCTCTGCCCCGCTGGGCTGCAAATCTTTCCTAGGAGGGATGCATTAGGCTTAATAAGAAAATGGGCTTTAAGAAATACTAAATGGGATGTAATTATAAAAACTAGGCAGTAACTATAAAAATGCACCAAACACGTAATTACTTTATAAAATATTATTTTTAGATATTGAAAATTTTAATTTCATTAATTTTTGCGAGCGCAATGTTTCATTGGATTTTTATGTAATATAAATTTATATTGAAATTGTATTTAATCTGACTAGAAATTTCGGGATAAAAATATTTCGGATCCCATCAAAATGTGGGAAATTTTATTGAATTCTGTTTTGAACGGTTGGTTGAAATGGGATGTACTTTTAACAAACTATAAATGGGTTGTAGTAAATTCCATTAGAATTCAGAAATTGGCTGCACATTCTTACAAATCTCAAATGGGCTATAAGTTCTTTGCCACACACTTGTGGCCTTACTAAGTTGACGCGTCCCCTCAAAAGGAAAGAGAGTTGACGCGTATGCAAGGCTTTGTCAACTTATAGTCAACACACGGTTCTAGCAACAGTGGCCGTTGGATGTCCATCAAATGGATGCCGTGCTTCTTCTTCAATCTCGAATATTCTAGCTTCACCCGCCCAAAAAATGATTCCTCCCCCTGACATCTGGGGCGCACCGTTTCGAAAGCTGACCTGTGGGCCTACTAAGTTGATGCGTGCCAAGGGCTTTGTCAACTTAGTCAATATAAATGATTCTAGCTGCAGTGACCATACGATGTCCATCCAACGGCCGTCGTGCTTCTGCAACCTCTGGTCTTCTTGCTCCAGCCGCCCTAAGTAGCGCTGGTCGTGCCGCCTGCTCCTGCCTTCCATGGCCGGCTGTGCTGCCGCGCAGGCCTCACCGCCCCCTACTACTCCCACCGCTAGCCAGGGCATCCCTCCACTCACCCACACCCCCTGTTATTCTGCGGAGACGGCAGCCTCACACCGTAGCCGAACCAGTGAACCCTCGTACTCCTCTCCGCATGGGCATCCACTTCCGCGTCTTCCCCGGCTCCGTGTCATCCTCTTCCTAGGCCTCACCGTCGTCCACCGCCCTGGTGCTCTCGGTGCGGCGTGGTGAACGTGGTCAAGGAACAACTTCCATCAGAAGAGTACTGTACATGGAGAGGCTGATAGCTGGGTCCACGGCAGCCACAAGGAAGTGCCTCCTTATTACGCGGAAAATAATTATTCCTCCACCTGACAGCAGGGACCCACCGGACGGGCCACCGTATTTGGTGAAAAAACGTTTCCCCCCTGACTGCTGGGACCCATCGGACGGGCCAACGTATTTCGCGAAAAAAACGTTCCCCAGCTGTTAGCTCGGACCCACTGGAGGTGCCTCCTAATTACGCACAAAAAAATGAATACTCCCCCTACTAGTTGGGACTCACCTTGGTGGGAGGCTGACTTGTGGGCCTACTAAGTTGACGGGGATGGAGTGCTTTGTCAACTTAGTCAATATGAACGATTCTACCTCCAGTGACCGTACGATGTCCATCCAACGGCCGTAGTGCTTCTTCAACCTCTGGTCTTCTTGCTCCAGCCGCCCAAAGCAGCGCCGGTCGTGCCGATGCTCCTGCCTCCCGTGGACGGCTGTGCTACCGCAGAGGCCTCATCGCCCCCTACTATTCCCACCGCTGGTCCGGCCCTGCGGCGACGACAGCCTCACACCGCAGCCAAACCAGTGAACCCTTGTACTCCTTTCCGCGCGGGCTCCCACTGCCGCATCTTCCCCGGCTGCATGTCATCCCCTTCCTAGGCCTCACCGTCGTCCACCGCTCTGGTGCTCTCGGTGCGGCGTGGTCAACGTGGTCAAGGAACGACTTCCATCGGAAGAGTACTATCCATGGAGAGGCTGACAGCTAGGTCCACGGCGGCCGCAAGGATGTTCCTCCTTATTACGTGTAAAATAATTATTCCTCCACCTGACAACAGGGACCCATCGGACAGGCAACTGTATTTCGCGAAAAAACGTTTCCCCCTGACTGCTGGGACCTACCAGCTACATCTTCGCACACAAGGAAGTGCATCTGGGCAAAAAAACGATTCGCCCCCATGACTGCTGGGACCCACCAGCTACATCTTCGCACGCAAGGAAGTGCCTGACAGTCGGGACCCACCTGGTCGAAGCATATGTAGCGTTGTCATTCTGGTCACGAACGTGTATGTACATACTGGTCGATGTAGAGGCGAACACGTGTCGTAGTAGAGGCACGCACGTAGCATGTACACGTACGTACAATGGCTAGTGTGCAAGAAAGAAAATATGGCCACGTACGTACATACGGGCAGGGTCTCGAACACCTACTCGCGCATATGTACGGCCAGGGCTCGTGTACATGGATGGGTCGGAACGGAGAAACTGCGTCGTCCTCGTGTTCATGGGGAGCCAACCGGCTGGGTCGGAACGGAATGCGTCGTCGTGTTTATCGGGAGGGCTTTGACGGAACAGCTGATGGAAACGAGGCTTGGTGTACCGCAGAACGAAGGAAATGGCCTTGTGTTCGACCGGCCACGGTCGAAACGGGATCCTGTTCATCGGGAGGGGTCCGGCGTACCGCAAAATGGAGGAAACGGACCTCCTACGGTCGAAACGGGGGTCTTGTTGATCGGCGGGTGTGGCCTACCGCAAAACGGAGGAAACGGACTTGTGTTGGAGCGCTACGGTCGAAACGGGGGTCCTGTTCATTGGGAGGGGTGTGGCGTACCGCAAAACGGGACTCCACGGGATACTGATCATCTCCACCGTCGACCCCCTCCAGCCTCCACGGGCTACTGTTCATCCACCGTCGACCTCCTCCAGCCTCCACCTGCGACTATCCATCCACGGGCTCTTGTTCATCCAGCCTCCACCGCGCGCTACTCCACCGGCTACTATTCAACCAGCCCTCTCCACGGGCTCATTTTCAACCACCCCTCCACGGGCTACTATTCATCCAGCCCTCCACGATCTACTGTTCATCCAGCCCTCGACGGGGTGGTCCTGTTCATCCTGCCCTCCATGGGGTCCTGTTCATCCAGCCCCAACCGGCTCGATCGATCGGGGTCCTGTTCATCCAGAGGCAACACCACGGGGTCCTGTTCATCCACCCCCACCAGGAACTGTTCATCCAACCCCCCAACAACACTCACTATTCATCCAGAGGCAGCATCGATCGACTTCAGTTAGCAGCAGTAGCGAAGGAATCGCCCGATCGAGTTCAGTTAACGGCCATCGATCGATCGCTTGGGTTCAGTAACGCGTAGCCTGCAGTGCAATCGCTTGGTTCAGTTAGAGCCCAATGCCTCGCTCAAATTCAGTTAGAGCCCAACGCCTCGCACCCACGCGCGTGCGTGTACGAGAGAAACACGCATCGCTCGGCCCCCACCACCAACCGTAACCGGGAACACCCCGATATTTTCCTCGCCCTCGCTTCTACCATGGATTTTTCCGTCATGGACGGACCAAAGAATGTCATGCAGTTGCGTCTCCGGACCGCCCAGGACGAAAAGCCCATTTTTTGTCATAGAAGTAGGACCACACCACATCTACGATGATACCGGGTTTTGTAACAATTATCGTCATAGAAGTATGACAGAAAAAATTTCGTTTGGCCCAAAATGTCATGGATGTGTCTTTTTTTTTGTAGTGCATCCCATCTTTCTTCAACAAGTATCAGTATGTTTTCTGATTCATTTCGTTCATGTGATATGTCCAATCTTGGAGCGTCTTTTGCGCTTAGTTTTTCCTTTTCTTTT
Organism: Triticum dicoccoides; assembly: GCF_002162155.2. Lineage (NCBI taxonomy): Eukaryota > Viridiplantae > Streptophyta > Magnoliopsida > Poales > Poaceae > Triticum > Triticum dicoccoides. The sequence continues at coordinate 424,705,023 of NC_041382.1, forward strand.
ATGCACCATGCTGGTATGAGATACTCCATGGTTGATTTATAGAATGCTCATTGCACTTCACTTATATCTTTTGAGTATGGCTTTATAGAATGCTTCATGTGCTTCACTTATATCATTTGATGTTTGGATTGCCTTCTTCTCTTCACATACAAAACTGTTGTTTGTAGAATGCTCTTTTGCTTCACTTATATTTATTAGAGCTTGGTATTTTGTAGAAAGAATTAAACTCTTTTGCTTCACTTATATCTATTTAGAGAGTCAAAAAGGAATTGGTCAATTTTATGGTTAGTCATAAAATCCTACATAAAACTTATGGATCACTGAATATGATATGTTTGATTCCTTGCAATAGTTTTGCGATATAGAGATGGAATATGTGGGAGGTACTAGTAAACGGTTGTGGTTAGTAAGAATATTGGTGTTAAGGTTTGTGATTCCCAAAGCATACAGGTATAGTCTCTCTTATGCTATGAAGTTGGAGCATGATTTATTATTAATTGTCTTCCTTATGAGTCGCGGTCAGGGACGATGGATGGTCTTTTCCTACCAATCTATCCCCCTAGGGGCATGGGTAGTAGTACTTTGCTTCGTGGGCTAATAAACTTTTGCAATAAGTATATGAGTTCTTTATGACTAATGTGAGTCCATGGATTATGCGAACTCTTACCTCTCCGCAATTTGCTAGCCTCTATGGTACCATGCATTGCCCTTTCTCACATCGGGATGTGGTGCAAACTTCACAGGTGCATCCAAACCCCGTGATATGATACACTCTATCACACATAAGCCTTATTATATCTTCCTCAAAACAGACACCATACCTACCTATTATGGCTTTTCCATGGCCATTCCGAGATATATTGCCATGCAACTTCCACCGCTTCCATTTGATGACTTGAGCATTCATTGTCATATTGCTTTGCATGATCAAATAGCTGACATAGTAGTTGTGGCTCAGCCACCATTCATCATTTTTCATACATGTTACGCTACATCATTGCACATCCTGGTACATGCCAGAGGCATTCATATAGAGTCATACTTTGTCATAGGTATCGAGTTGTAATTTTTATTTCTTTCGAGTTATAAGTAAATAGAAGTGTGATGATCATCATTATTCATTTTTAGAGCTGTGCCGCAGTGAGGAAAGGATGATGGAGACTATGATTCCCCCTCAAGTCGGGATGAGACTCCGGACAATGAGAGAAAAAGAAAAGGGAAAAAAGAAAGAAAAAAGAAAAAGAAAAAAAGGAAGAAGAAAGAAAGAAAAAATGAAAAAGAGAAAATAAATAAACAAAGAGAGAATGAGCATTGTTAGTATCCTTTACCACACTTGTGCTTCAAAGTAGAACCATGTTTTTCATATGGAGAGTCTCCTATGTTGTCACTTTCATATACTAGTGGGAATTTTTTTCATTATAGGATTAGATGCACACCCACTTAGTTTTTATACTGAGCTTTCATACACTTATAGCTCTTAGTGCATTCATTGCATGGCAATCCCTACTCCTCGCATTGATGTTGATTGATGGGCATCTCCATAGCCCATTGTTTAGCCGCATTGATGTGAGACTTTCTTACCTTTTGTCTTCTCTATATTTACCCCTATCATCATACTCTATTCCACCCGTAGTGCTATATCCATGGCTTGCGCTCATGTATTGTGTGAGGGTTGAAAAAGCTGAAGCGTGTTAAAAAGTATGAACCAATTGCTCGTCTTGTCATCTGGGTTGTGCATGATAAATACTTTGTGTTAAGAAGACATAGCATGACAAGACTATATGATTTTGTAGGGATAGCTTTCCTTAGCATTGATATTTTGAAAGACATGATTGTTTGTTGGGATGCCTGATTATTGATGTCTTTATGTCAAATAATATACTATTGCTTTGAATCACTTATGCCTTAATATTCATGCCATGATTATATATATGATCAAGTTTATGCTAGGTAGCATTCCACATCAAAAATTATCTTTTTTATCATTTACCTGCTCGAGGACGAGCAGGAATTAAGTTTGGGGATGCTGATATATCTCCGTCGTATCTATAATTTTTTATTGTTTAATGCCAATATTATACAACTTTTACATACTTTTGGCAACTTTTTATATGATTTATTGGATTGACCTATTGATCCAGTGCCCAGTGCCAGTTCCTATTTTCTGCATGTTTTTTGTATCGCAGAGTATCCATATCACACGAAGTCCCAATGAAATAAAATTTTAAGGGAATTGTTTTGGAATATATGTGATTTTGGGAGTTGGAATCACCGCAAACGAAGGCCCACACAGCCCACAAAACACCAGGGTGCACCAGAGGCCCCTGGCGCGTGGTGGTGGGTTGTGCCCTCCTCGAACGTCGGTTGGAGCTCTACTTCGGGCGCAAGGGAGCTTATATCCGGAAAAAAATCATGTTAAAATCTCAGCGCAATCGGAGTTACGGATCTCCCGGAATATAAGAAATGGTTTTCGGCCAGATCTGAAGAAGGCGAAACAGAAGAGAACAGAGGGGGAGATCCAATCTCGGAGGGGCTCCCGCCCCTCCGCCGCCATGGAGACCAAGGACCAGAGGGGTAACTCTCCTCCCATCTAGGGGTGGGGCAAGAAAGAAGAAGAAGGAGGGGGCTCTCTCCCCCTCGCTTCCGGTGGAGCCGAAGTGCCGCCGGGGCAACTATCGGGGCGGCGATCTACATCAACAATCTTGCTACCATCAAGACCAACTTTCTCCCCCTCTATGCAGTGGTGTAACACCTCTTCTCCCTGCTATAATCTCTACTTAAACATGGTGCTCAACTCCATATGTTATTTCCCTATGATCTATGGTTATCCTATGTTATCCCGTGGGTTAATCGTGATATTGGTTGGTATGATTGGATATTTTATTTATGGTGCTGTCCTACGGTGCCTCCATTCTCGCGCAAATGTGAGGGGCCCCCACTGTAGGGTGTTGCAATATGCTCATGGTTCGCTTATGGTGGGTTGCGAGAGTGACAGAAGCTTAAACCCGAGTAAGTGGGGTATGATGTATGGGAGTAAAGAGGACTTGATACTTAATGCTATGGTTGGGTTTCACGACGTTAATGATCTTTAGTAGTTGCAGATGCTTGCTAGAGTTCCAATCATAAGTGCATATGATCCAAGTACATAAAGTATGTTAGCTCATGCCGCTCCCTCATATAAAATTGCAAGAATAATTTCCGGTACTTGTTATCGATTGCCTAGGGACAAAGAAATTTCTTGTTGTCACAAACCCTTTTACTAAAAACCTAACTTTTATTATCTTGCAAAGTACTTCTAGTTTTATTCTTGCAAAGTAGTTCTAGCATCACACCTACAAAATAGTTTCATACTTGTTTTTGGTAAAGCAAACGTCAAGTGTGCGTAGAGTTGTATCGGCGGTCGATAAAACTTGATGGAATATTTGTTCTATCTTTAGCTCCTCGTTGGGTTCGACACTCTTATTTCTCGAAAAAGGCTACAAACGACCCCTATACTTGTGGGTTATCACTATGAAAACGGCCCAATAGATTAACGGGCCACAAACAGGACGTCTGTAGCCATGGGCTAAATTTGGCTCACAAGAGGAACAAGCCAGTAACAGACCGTAAGAGAATGCTGGACATGATCCCACGAACATATGGGCCCTTAGAAGGCCGAAAGATAACACGACTAGAAATAGCCAAATGGAATAATGGGTCATTAATGGGTATAAAGCGATACATTATTCATTATGGGCTAGCTTCACCACGGGTCGTTAATGGGCCTAGGGTTACAAAGGGCCTCATATGGGCCAAAAGACATCATGCGCCATACATGGACACGGCCCAGATGACGTTACTGGGCCTAATTCATATAGGCCGTAACGGGTCGTGAGTTAGCGGGCTGTAAATGGGCTATATGCGAATGGGCCGTTAATAGACTTTCTGTGGGTTGGCCCACTACCTTTCTACCAAGTCAAATGGGCCAACCATTTCACCTGAATGGTCCATTGTAGGGTCGTGCCACGTGTCGATGTATCATAGGCGCCTCTCGTCCAATGAGTGGATGACATCTGTCCCAACGCTGAGCCGACACGTGGTTCCTCTGGCCATTGCGAATTTTACACGTGGAAAATCCCCATTGGTCCAGGCTATTAATGGGTTATCGGATTCAAATGGGAACCTGATAGCTTAACGGTGACCCGTTATGGTGGATGCCACATGTTGGTTACTCTTGACGAAAACACTTCCATGACGCGCCATTTATCGTCATGGAAGTGGACACTTCCGTGATGATAATTTCAGTATTGTCATGGAACACTTCTACGACAGCCCAGGTGTGACTATCTTGATTCTATCATAAAATCATCATGGATGTACATGCACGATAGAAAATGTGACCTACTCACGTATCATCATGAATTTTTTTGTAGTGACACCACCCTTTTCATTCATATATATTTGGGCCACATGCTGGTGTGGTTGTCCTCTGACCCACACGTTCTTTTTTGCCAAATGGTGCTATATGAAATAGCAGACGACGCGGCTGACGCACAATGGACACGGCTGCACTGGCTTAACCGTGTGTGATGCTCGTCCCCTGTAAAATCACCATGACTTCGCAAGCGCGAGCAAGGGTGAAGGGGGTAATGTGTGCAGGATATTTAGGATGAATTCCATGTCTGCGTCTGAAAATTAGGATGAACCATGTGCGATAGACCAGCTAGCAAGAAATCTAAAAACAAACTATCCGCCTTGAGCGATGCAAAAAACGGTGGTTCTGCGGCTTTTCCTTATTATCATACACAATTATTATTTTTGGACCGTGTGCGGTCTTGGTTACTCCTTCCCACTTCAATTCCTTTACCCAAATTTTAGAAGCTGCGGTATTTCAATTGTCGTCCCCACTCCTCCACCACTGACCTTACAGTAAAATTCCAGTAGCCGAGGCATTTGAACCGTCGCCCTCCCTCGTCCACCACCATTACTAAAAAAAATCAGTAGCCACGACGTATCCTCAAACACCACCCTGCCCCCTCCACAGTCCACCCCACCTCTCCCCTCCCCACTCAAACCCTAGCTCGCCGTCGCCGCCACCTCAAACCCCTACCGGTCTGCTCATGCCTCCTAGCTTAGATATAAAGTTCAAGTTACCCAGCAATTCGCATACCCCCACAGCCCTGAGTTTTTAGATGAGGCATGCGGTGCCCGTCCCGCTAGATTCACATCCCCTACTCCAGATAGTCACAGCCTAAGCCTGACCACTATCCTGGGGAGCCCAATGAGCGTATGGCCAGAAGGAGGTTTATCATGGCCTCTCCGACGAACGAAGGGGAGGTGGCCGCCATTCGTCCCGGCCTATCGATCCCGGAGCAACACCTCTCCATGGAGGCCGGCGAGGATGTTGACTGTGTTGCCATGCTAAAGGCTTCACTTCACTGGGCTCGCGTATTACTGTATCTCGGGAAAGCTAGCGACGACATCACGATTGTCAACAACGATGATTTCACATGGGCCATGTCACAGGTTAAGTGGTCCATCCCCAACCCTTCTGGTTCAACCAACGTCGATCTCTTGGAAAGCCCTGCCGCTGGTCTCCTCTGCCACACAGTTAAGGATTTACAATCCTTGTACATCATCGAGCCCATTTTGTCATTTCCGAACAACATGTACTATGGCGGCGGCTTGGGATCCCCAACCGCTAAGTCAGATCTCATCGACCACGACCACGAGAAGCACACACACAAAGGCTCTTCCAAGGTGAAACATCCCATCTGCAACATTAGGGAGCGCACCATGGGCTTGTGCTCTTCCGAGTGGAAGGATCCCGTCCATGACAAGTGAGGCAATATCGTATCAGCAAATCTAACTTTTTCTAGCTAGCCAACCCGTACACTTAGTTGTAGTAGCTTTTGCCATGCGGTGTTTTAACTATGGCATGTTTAATTATTTTAGTTATCCAAAATGTAATGTTGAATAGGGCTATGTGATGTTTAGGTATGAATTGTCCACTTTAGTTTCACGAATGGCTATATTTGGTTGTTTATAGTGAGTAGATGCCTTGTTTATCTGTATTTGGTTGTTAGGTTGGTTGCAATGAGCATTTGTCTAGTTATTAAGCAAATGCCATGTTAATCTGTATTTGGTTGTTAGGTTGGTTGCAGTGAGCATTTGTCCAGTTATTAAGCAAATGCCATGTTAATCTGTATTTGGTTGTTAGATCGGTTGAAGTGAGCATTTGTCTAGTTTTCAAGCTGATGCCTTGTTTATCTATATTTGCTTGTTAGGTTCGTTGTAGTCAGCATTTGTCAGGTTTTCAAGCATATGACTTGTTTATCTATATTTGCTTATTAGGTTGGTTGCAGTGAGCCTCTGTCTAGTTTTCAATGCCTATATTTGGTTGTTGTAGTGATCATATATACCTTGTTTATTTCAGTTATTCACAATATGATGTTCACTATGTGCAAGCGGAACTATGCAGTTTGATTTCATCAATACCAGTTTGAATGGCTATATTTGGTTCATGTTATGCCTGGTGTAGTTAACACATGATATTTATTTCAGTTTTACACATTTATCCAGTGTGATGTTTAAGCATGAGCTACTTCTATTCATTTTCAACAATAACAGTTTGAATTACAATATTTGGTGGTTCTTAAGCCTGTTGTAGTTAACATTCCCATCCATTTTTACCTAGTTTAATAGCATGCTGAAACCAACTCATTCAAGCTATCATTTGGAGATGATGTTGTTTACCATGGCTATATTTGTTTGATGTTAAGCTTGTTGTACTTATCATGCCTTTCCATGTACTTATGCAGGACAACAATGGGAGTGGCAGCATTTTGGGCTGAGGTTTGTTTCATCCCTCGGCTTGCACTCCCCCTGGTCGTTACATAATGTAGTGCATATAGATCCACGCCTGGAAACTTTTTAGTTTGTAATATTGACTTGTTGCTTGTAGGTACATATGTCGCCCGCAAAGATCCACGCATCGACCCTTTTTGTGTATGGGGCAATGAGATATTCATGAACCAACACCAAGTGAGAAAACTGATACAAATTATTAGAAAAAAGATTCAAACGGTGGCAATTAAATTATTAGTTTACGCTCTATCCAACACAATAGTGAGCTGTAGGATGGTAACTATGAACTCTGTAGCCTTGTCCTTTAACTGCCCATAATGATTTGTTAGACAACAATGTCTGAATCTTTTTTGTTTGCAGTGGTTCCCAAAGCAGTTTACTCAAAATTACCTCGCAAAATACATGATTGGTGGACTTGCAATGAAGGTTAAAGTATTTCATCGAGACTACAATGAGCATCGAGAAGTCCTAATGAAGACAACGAGGGATGGGTGGGCGACCATCACAAGGGGTTGGCCTAGAGTCATGCACGCATTGGGCATAGAGGAGGGTACAATATGGGTGTCGGTGTCAAAACCAGCCGATCTCGGGTAGGGGGTCCCGAACTGTGCATCTAAGGTCGATGTTAACAGGAGACAAGGGGCGCGATGTTTACCCAGGTTCGGGCCCTCTCTATGGAGGTAATACCCTACGTCCTGCTTGATTGATATTGATGAATATGAGTATTACAGGAGTTGATCTACCTCGAGATCGTAATGGCTAAACCCTAGAGGCCTAGCTTGTATGGCTATGATGATGAGTGTGTTGGGTTCTACGATAGGGTACGTCGACTGCAAATTAAAATTTTCCTACGCACAGAACAACCAAGAACATGCTACGGGAGATGGATCACAGTTCGTTACCACTAGAAGCGCATTGCCGTGCAACAGAAGAAGAGTTGGGGCAGCGCGTCCGCGTGGATGGTCTTCTCCTCGTCCAATCTCCCTCGTGCAGCCGGTAGTCGGTTCCCACGTACAGGTTTGCCAGAGCGGCGCAAGTGCACCACCTCTAATGGTATCCGCGTGTGCAGGAGGAATGTAGTGCGGCGGACTGCTAGGTCCGATCACACAATCGGCGGCGAGTGGAGGTGTTTATTCGCAACACATGCAAGCCCTAGTGACAGCGCTGAAGCGATCAACCTTCGTGAGTGTGCGACACCTCCACTTGATATAGGCGTCCGTCGCAGGCTCAACACTTGGGCCTCGCATGGACCCTAAAGCCCATAAGTCTACTCGGCCACAATCCGAATACATCTCGGATCACATCTGACCAGTGTCCTTGGATCCGACCTCGTAGGTTCCTTCCCTTAAGAGCGTGACCCCTTAGGTTCAAGCCGGCTTGGTCGCAGTTCGGATCACCTTCGAACTGAACAGTTGGTAGCGGCCTCTAGCAAGGCATGCTGAACACCAAACAGACTATGAAGCTGGTTAGGCGAACCTGTACATCATACTTTCATTCCTTTTGCCACACGATATATGTTGTCGGGCTCAAGGCGAGTATGTCATCCTTGTGCTAGCCTGGCCTCTTTCTTTTTCCAGTGATGCCGACCACAAACCAGATTATCTCATAATCCTTGTCGCATGGCCATGCTTATCCTGGTCGGATCACATGAGGGGCCTAGAGTATATCTCTCCTGATCGGAGGGGCAAATCCCATCTTGCTCGACCATGTCTCGCAGCATGGGTCTGGACAAGCCCGAAACCTACCTTTATAACTACCCAGTTACGAAGTAGCATTTGGTTGGCCCAAAGCAAGTCTGTCACCATCCCGAGTACATGCGTCAGCTCATGTCTTAGGACATAGAACATATGTTCTACACGAGACTCATAGATGACATATCATTGCGTCTCATTGTTGGGTCTGCCTGACTCGGACCTTATCTCGACTCGAATCCGACCAGATCCTTCCAAGTCCATATTATCTGGTTAGCATCCAATGCTCCATGGCTAGTGAGACCAAGCCATCGACCGTGTCATATGCTAGTCTAGTTGCCTGCACATCCACACAACCCTTTTGACTAGGGACCTTTTAGGACAGTCATCATACAATGCATAGTCCCACAAACAAGTCACGTACTTGCTGATACACATCATTGATAATGTCCAAGGACTATTTTTATTCATAAACACATAGGAAATATCATCATACATGATTGCCTCTAGGGCATATCTCCAACAGAGTGTCCTATCCGGACTAAGTCCTCTGGTTTATATAGACACCGGGAGGATCTAGGGTTACACAAGGTCGGTTACAAAGAAGGGAATCTACATATTCGGTCGCCAAGCTTGCCTTCCACGCCAAGGAGAGTCCTATCCGGACACGAGTAAAGTCTTCGGTCTTCACATCTTCATAGCCCATCAGTCCGGCCCATGGCTAACAGGCCAGACACCCGAGGACCCCTTAATCCTGGACTCCCTCAGTAGCCCCCGAACCAGGATTCAATGGCAAGTTGTTCGGTGCACAGATTGTCTTTGGCATTGCAAGGCGGGTTCCTCTTCCGACGTCCTCCAAGTAGGGTGTTCGGCTTTCAATTCAACACCGCACCCCTCGGCTTCTATGCATTTATGACTTCATCTTCCACGTGTCGGGCGAATGTGGATAGTCAGGGTATTTTTGCAAATATCACCCTAGCCCTGCAAGAAAGAGTGTCTATTTAATGAGATTGGATCTCAGATCCTTTCAACATCACGTGGAGAAAATCCTCAGGCACTGCCAGGCAAAACCATTCCAACGTGGCCAACATTCCTAGCTCGTCTTCCCGTTCCAACCTAGAGAGGGGCGAGTGGGAGAGGTGCTCCGAGCCCCACAGCCAATTAGTGGAGCTGCAAACGCAAGGATTTCTTCCTCCTACAAATTTGGTCCCTGTTCGAGCAGGATTGGCCTCCTTCAACGGAAAAACCCAGGCGGAGGATTTCCCCAATCTGTCTACGGGAGAATGAGTGTGCTTCGTCCCCTATCTGATGAGGGGCGTGGGGTTCCCAATTCACCTATTCCTTCGAGGGCTTCTGGAGTACTACGGCCTACAGCTACATAATTTTACTCCGGCCTCCGTTGTGCACATCGCGGGCTATGTCGCTTTATGCGAACTATTCCTGCGTTGCGAGGCCCATTTCCATTTGTGGAGAAGACTGTTCTGCCTTGTCTCTTGCAATCAAGGTGGGTCAATTTTGAAGTGGGAGGAGCCGAAGTGTGGCGCATCGCCGGGACCGGATACCTGTCCGGCACGCCGAAGAAAGCTCCGGAAGAGTGGCCGTTCGAATGGTTCTACATCGACGACATCGCTTTACCTGACCCTGTCTACATGGGCCTCCCTGAGTTTTCAAATGCTCCGCTGAAGAAACGCCATAGTTGGCGCCCTCGGAGCCTTGAGGAAGAGGATAGCATAGATATCAGCCTGCTGTTGGGCAAGATTAAGACGCTTGCCCAGTCCGGATTGTCAGTAGACGAGGTGATGGTGATTTTGATAACGCGGGGGTCCAGCTACTTCAATACAGAGGGCTGCCCATGTGGCAGTATAACAAAGAAGACGACGCCTCACGCTATGGCCGAAAGGGCCCAAAGACTCCTGCCATCCTAGCCAAAATATTGGCCGAGCTGTATAAAGGGGAGAAGGAGGAGTTCACCCGTCTCCAAATCCGAGACGGGTTTTCCATGTATAATCCTCCGAGCTGGGTAAGGTTTAGCCCCACTATTTTATTCTTGTCCCTGAATCATTCTTGACAGGCAGCGTCTTATCTTGCTCATAACAGGAATGGCGAAAGGCTGTCGAGGGGATCCATGACCCTACCCCTCGGTCGGAGAATCGCAACCGAAATCTTGACCTCGGATATGAGGAAGATCTGGACATATTTGTGGAGCTTGAGGATGGAGTACTTTATCAAATGAGCTACGACGGTACATATGTACCCATTATCGCCGATTACCCTGGACTCCTTCCTGCTTCATGCATAAGTAATCCGAAGACACCTTATCCAAAAGAGTTTTCTCATTCCTCCTTACCCACCGCACTGTCATGTGCTTAGAAGGGGAAGCGTTCGGTGCGCCATGCTGCCCCGGGAGCGTCTCCGAAGAGAGCGTCCCCCATACAACGCAAGCCTTCCAAGAGGAAGGCAAAGAAAGATACGGCCGAGCCTTCATCAAAGAGGTATGAACTTGCAAGTATGCACCTTGGCAGTCACATCCAACTGTAAGCTTTACGTTTACCCTTTATCAGGAAAAAGATGTGCCGGACTATATCCAGGGGTCCGGCAGGTCATACTTCCCGCGGCCAGGATTCAAATCCCGCCATGAAGACGGGGGCTAAAGCGGGGGTGATGCCGGACTGTCCTCCAGCGGAGGATTCAGATGATCTATTCGTCACCAACTCGAAAGTGGAGAGTGCCATGAATCATCGGCACCGCAGGGCCATTTTACAAGACCCTGGCTTTTCAGATGAGTCATTTAATGCCTTCAACTCAGCCGATGCATATATCTGAGCTGCTCGAGACGGGCTTAATAGAGCCACAAAACAACATTTAAAATATGTGCAGGTAAGTTTGTTTTGTCTGACTATGATAACCATATACCAGTAACCCCCGAGACTTAAAGTAGTTGAAACAACTGATTTAAGGATCAATGTACAACCAGGTGCTTACGGAGAAGAACACCATGTTAACTCAGGAACTAGAAAAGTGTCCGCACCAACTGTCTGCTGTCAATGCCGAACTGGAGAAATCCAAGAAGGCATCCCCTGGTAATGTTTCCCTCCATCGAGAAATCATAATTGTACACTAACAATGCTAATCTGGTTGCTTATCGTTGTATTGGATCATTAGACCAACTGCGGGAGCAGCTGGACGCCGCTCGAGGCGAAGAACATGGAGCTAAAAAACTACTAGCAGCGGGTGAGCGTGTGTTAACAAAAGTCGTTCAGGAGAAAAAGAAGCTCCAGGATTCGAACACCAAACTGGGCGAAGAACTGAAAGACGGCGAGCTCAGCTAGCTGACTTCATGAAGGACAACAGAAAACTGCAAGACGGCATATTCATTATGTGACCGCATTTATCTTATAACAGTTTGGAAGTAACAGTAGCTGATATAGCATTGATTGCAGGTATATTGACGGGCCGTCCTGAAGAGGAGGTGTCCGGATCATCAAGTGATCTTCTACAAGAGCTGTCGTAGTTGCACGAGCGAGCTCGGGCTGGCAATGCGGAGTGTAGCCAAGGCCTTATGGCCATCCGACTCCCCTCCAGGGAGTATGGAGAAGCTTGTAGAGATGTTCAAGGGAGTGCGGCGGCGTATCCAACTGTGGAAGATATCGGCCTACTAGGAGGGTGCTCGAGAAGCCCGTGCGATGATAAAAACATGGTATACCAAGCTGGATCCAAATCACATGGCCCGGGTCGGACCGGTAGGGTCAAATGGGGAAGAAATTCCCGTTAGTTTAGTATATGGCCAAGTAGAGGTGGCTGCTAGATACTCCCAACAGGATTGTAAATTAGACCGCCTGTTGGACGGTATAGAGGAGGAAATTTTTGAGTCCTAGGTGACTATGTACTTTCCTTCTAATTGGATAATAAAAACAATTGTCATGGCCGACCTTTTCGCTTCGACCTCTGGACCCGAAGGTGCGGAGTGTTTCCGAATACCCTTACGACAGAATATACCGGGGTATGCATGGGAACCAGGCATAGGGGTCATAGTTGCTTGAACAGACAATGTGTATCCGGCTAGTTATGTTATATTACATTATGTAAGAAACATCTCCCAGAGAGAATAGTTCCGTTAAGTGTTCCTTTCCCTGGGTGTGCATGCATTTAATGTGCATGTCCGAACTGTGATTGAAAAAAATCGCAGAACAAGTAACTTCTGGGGTTTCACAATGAAGTGAATGCAAAAACATCTTTAATTCGTTGACCGAATATTCCCTTAAGAATGCTAGCTTTTGGCTTCACCCAGTCTGAGGTACACATCTGGATGACCCGACAGTAACAATCGCAGAGGTGCTCCCTTTATGCCCTAGCCAAACTAACGGGAATGTAGGGCATAAGCACAGGAGCCAGGCAACCCAGCTTGGCCAAAACTTAAGTCATATTGATGCATATAGTGGTGAAGAAAAGGTACGTATGGAAAAACACATATGAGGTGAGCTTGATGCTCAAAGAATAATAGCAAGCTTCTGTACGAGAATCCCCCAGGTATAATGAACGTACATATGCAGAGGTGTACGCATCAGGTTAGGATGGTCTAGCCGTACTGAAACCGTAAGGCTAAAGAGCAAAACGAAAGAAAAAGATAAAAAACGAAAAGAGAGAAAAAATAACGTTAATAACAGGAGGGAGGAGACAAACATAGTAGTTCGGCGCTAGGCATAAAATCATCGTAGTCTGGCCGCATTCCAGGGATTCGGCTCCAGGTGATTGTCTGACACATCACGCAGGCGGTACGCTCCATCGGTGAGAACTTCGTCAATGATGAAGGGACCCTCCCACTTGGGCTAGAGTCTGTCCTTTTTCTTCTCCGGCAGGCGTAGAACGAGTTCACCAACGTTATAAGTCTTGGCCCACACTTCTCTGCTTTGATACTTGTGAGCCTGCTGTTGATAAAATGTGGAACGGGCTTTTGCGACGTCACGCTCCTCCTCCAAGGCATCTAGGCTGTCCTGCCGAACAAGCTTGGCTTCTCTCTCTTCGTACATGCGCACTCGAGGTGAGTCATGAATGATATCGCAGGGTAACACTGCTTCTACATCGTACACCATGAAGAAAGGTGTATATCCGGTAGTGCGGTTGGGCATGGTCAGCAGGCCCCAGAGTACAGAGTCAAGTTCCTCCACCCAGTGCTTGTCTGATTCTTTCAAAGACCGCACTAGTCTACGTTTGATGCCACTCATAATAAGACCATTAGCCCCTTAGACCTGACCGTTTGTCTGTGGGTGATAGACCGAGGCGTAATCGAGTTGAATACCTAGATTAGCACACCAAGTTTTCACTTCATCGGCTGTGAAATTAGAGTCATTATCGGTTATTGTGCTGTGTGGGACACCATAAGGTGTACCACGCAGGATATAAAGTCTATTACCGGCCCCGCTTCGGCCATTTTGACTGGTTTGGCCTCTATCCACTTAGTGAATTTATCCACCATGACCAGCAGGTACTTTCTCTTATGGCTTCCTCCTTCAAGGGGTCCAACCATATTGAGTCCCCAGACTGCAAAAGGCCAAGTGATGGGGATTGTTTGTAAGGCAGTGGGGGCATATGGCTTTGGTTCACGAAGAGTTGGCATCCGACACAACGTTGGACAAGGTCCTGTGCATCTGCTCGGGTCGTCGGCCAATAAAACCCTGTACGGAATGCCTTGCTAACAAGGGCCCGAGCTGTGGCGTGGTGACCGCCGAGCTCGGCGTGAATATCGGCTAAGAGCTTCCACCCCTCTTCTCGGAGATACATCTTTGAAGAACTCCGGTAGCGCTTTTCTTAGAGAATTCTCAATAAATCTCCGGTAGTATCCTGCGAGTCCAAGAAAACTCCGGATCTCTCCAACTGTTGTTGGGGCTTCCCACTTGGTCACGGTTTCAACTTTAGCGGGATCTACTGCTATACCTTCTCTAGATATAACATGTCTGAGGAATCCTACTTCCTTCAACCAAAACTCACATTTGCTGAACTTGGCATATAATTGATGTTCTCTGAGCTCTCCAAGTACCAAACGCAAATGCTCCTTATGCTCCTCTTCATTTTTCGAATAAACTAGGATATCATCAATGAACACTACACCGAACTTATCCAAAAACTCCATAAACACTTTGTTCATCATGTTCATAAAATAGGCAGGTGCATTAGTCAGACCAAATGACATAATGGTATACTCATACAGCCCATACCTGGTGGTAAAAGCTGTCTTCGAAATATCCTGTTCTCGAATCTTCAACTGGTGGTATCCTGGTCGCAGATCGATCTTGGAAAATACCTTAGCTCCATGCAATCGATCAAACAGATCGTTGATCATTGGTAATGGGTACTTGTTCTTGATCGTTACTTCATTCAATACTCGATAATCAACAACCATCCTTAACGATCCATCCTACTTCTCCACTAGAAGTACTAGCGATCCCCAAGGTGAAGAACTTGGGCGAATATATCCCTTATCCAGTAACTCCTTAATCTGCTTCTTAATTTCCACCAAATCCTTTGCTGGCATCCTATATGGTCTCTTTGGTATTGGCCCAGTGCCTGGCAATTGCTCAATCAAAAACTCAATATCTCTATCCGGTGGCATGCCTGGCAACTCCTCTGGAAAGACATCGGGAAAATCCCTTACCACTGGTACTTCCTCCTGCACAACTCCTGTTAGGCAATTTACTTGAGTCCTCTTTGGCACATGCCGGGATACATACTTGATCCTTCTCCCTTCTGGGGTGGTAAGCAAAATTGACTTACTAGCACATTCAATATTCCCTTCATACTTTGATAACCAATCCATGCCTAATATCACATCCAATCCTTGAGATTCCAATACTATTAGGTCTGAGGGAAAAACATAGTTACCAATCCTTAATGGTAACCGATCACACCATAGACTAGCCACATACTCTGCTCCGGGCAAGGTTACTAACATGGGTGACCTAAGGGCTTGGGTTGGTAGGTTATACTTATCCACAAATCCCCTTGAGATGTATGAATGCGATGCACCAGTATCAAAAAGAATGAGTGCAGTAAATGACTTAACCAAAAACTTACCTATTACTGCATCGGGCTGAGCTTCAACCTCCTCCACGCTAACGTGGTTCACCTGTCCCCTGTTGAAAGGGTTCGGCTTCTTCCCAAAACTTCCATTACCATTTTGGCCTTCAGGACATTCATTGGCATAATGTTCGGTCTTCGAACACTTATAGCAAGTGACTTGGCTCAAGTCCTTCTTGGCTGGGGTTGAGGGGTTGGTGCGGTTCTGGCAGATGCTTCCTCCATTGCCATTACCATTCTTGGTGCCATTGTGATTGTGCGAGCTACCTCCTCCATGGGTATGCTGAAAATGTCCTCCCGGTCTAGGGGTAAAACGTGGCTTTTGCTGAGCTCCTGAAGTGTACTTTCCTTGTCCATACTTCCTCCTGTGATTCTCAATTTGCTACTGCTTCCCTTCAATCATAAGAGCACGATCTACCAACTCCTGGTAGTTGTCGAAAGTGGCTACCATCAACTGCATGCTCAACTCATCATTCAGTCCTTCCAAAAACTTCTCTTGCTTAGCTGCATCCGTAGCGACGTCATCTGGGGCATAACGTGCTAACTTACTAAATTCCTCCACATACTGGCCAACTGTCCGTCCTCCTTGGCACAAGTTACGAAACTCACGCTTCTTCATGGCCATAGCTCCTGCTGAAACATGCGCAGTACGGAAAGCCTGGCGAAACTGGTCCCATGTGACAGTGTCGACTGGGAAGGTGGCTGTGAAATTCTCCCACCATGATGTTGCGGGTCCTTCTAACTGATGTGCGGCAAACTTCACCTTCTCCGCATCTGTGCATCCTGCTGTGGTCAACTCCCTAGCTGTCTTGCGGAGCCAATCATCTGCTACTATCAGCTCGGTGCTACTGGAAAACACCGGCGGATTTATCCTAAGGAAACGGGCTAAGTGGTCAACAGGTGGTGGTGGTGGTGGTGGGTTGTTGTTGTTGTTCCCCTGATTCTGATTCTGGAATAGCAACTGCATCAATGTGTTCTGCTGCTGGATCAACTGGGTGAGCTCCGGTGGGAAAGCAAACCCGGGGTCACGTCTTGGAGGCATCTGTGGGTTTAGAAAAGATGAGATATAAGAATAGAGGGGGTCTAAAGAGAAAACACTACCCATATACACATGAGGCAAAAGCAAACAATTCACTTCAATCAATCAAACAAGGGCATACAATCGATCTATCTATCGCAAAAGTGCTCGGACTACTATATTTACATGGTGGACTACTACTACTGATGAGGTGGTCTACTAGAAATATTTTTCAGTCGTTGACTCCATGATATCTGCTCCAGCTTCATAAACATAGTCATCATCGCTACTGTCTGGTTCCGAGTCGGTGCCGTCGATGATGATGTAGTCTTCCGGGCAAATCTCCTTGGGTTCTTCATCTTCATCTACTGGTGTCAGGCCTCCCATAAATATTCCAAACTTCTTGATTAGGTCGTCATTCTTCTCCACCAATACTTCAATTTCCTCTTCATAATCTTCACGTGTAGCCTTGAGTTCTTGCTCCAGTTCCTTGATTCTAGTCTTAGCCTTCTTCAGATCTATCATGTCGACACACATCTGGTTCTCCTAGCGTTGAATGTGCTGGTTTAATTCCTGGATCAAAGCTGCGATTGATCTATCCTTCCTGGTGCTGATCATCTCCCAGTGCTCATCTCGGCGCCCACAAATCTGGTAGATAGTATCCTTGAGGTCCTTAGGGTAGACTTCTCTAATGCGTCCCATGGCGATGGGAGCTGCCATGCTCATTCCCAGACTCCAAGTTGGCGTATCAAATGAAAACTCTATGGGCTTAGTGACTGGCATGAACGTCCTTCCTGGAACTTGAACTTCAATCATCCAACGCTCTTCTTCAGGTAAAGTGGCGTTGTAGGTTCCCGTGAAGCTTGGTACTCCTATGTTCGGGTATCTAGTGACTTCCTTCAAGTGTCGTCCAAAGGGTGTATCTTCATCCGGTTGTGTGAACTTGTTCCTTGCATCCGCCATCCTAAAGAGTAGAAAAGATGAGAAGTCAGAAGAGAAGAGAGTGAATAGTGATCTAGGGCTTTTAGCTTAGTGGTCGTGTCCTACAGTCAGCGTGTGCTCTGATACCATCTCTGTAGCGACCAGACCTTAAACAGTCTGATCTCTGTGCTCCGGTGTCATCCCTGGATCAGTAATGCTGACACCACACAGTACTTGGAGGATTTATAGCAGAGTAGCAATCACACACTTATTACATCGGGTGTCTCAAAAGAGAACTTATTACAATAAATATGGCTTAAGGCCATCTAATAACGATAACAGTGGAAGGCTTGGAAGATAAATGAGTCCATCAACTCCAACGGCATCACTGAGTATAGAACCACGACCTAAAAACACCTTAATCGTCGTCTGAAAAGTCTGCAACATTAACGTTGCAGCCTGAAACGGGTCAGCACATGGAGTATGCTGGCAAGGTAACACATAGAGAGTAATGGAATGGAACAGCTATACTATATGCATATTTGGCTGGTGGACAAGCTCTATGGTTACTGTTTTGCGTAAAGCCAATTTTTCCCTACTTCAAAGGAATAAATTTCATTACTATCATGGTGGTTGTTAAACATTGAGAATGGTTGACAGCATTCTCAATCCCAATTAAGCATCATCATTAAACATAACCCAACAAAATTAATTTAGAGTAACATGTTGAGATTCACATGAAAATCCAGGTACTAGACACTCAAGATGTCCATAACCGGGGACACGGCTAACCATGATTAGTTTATTACACTCTGCAGAGGTTTGCGCACTTTTCCGCACAAGACTCGATTGCCTCCGTTTGTTTTCTCGCACTACATGGTGTTTGAGAAGACGGATGACCGAGACATAGTCTTTCAGAAGCGCTAGCACCTTACGATCGGGTAGACCGTACGACCTACATCCCCTACATCTGCTAGTCTACCACTGTAAGAGTTCGCACAACTTAGTCAACTATGCTAGAGCCCATAATAGCTTGTGGCTGCACACGAAAGTTTCTAGTATGAATAGTCTCATGATCCCTATGAGCCTGGGTGGCGGTCCAAAAGAAAACAGGCAAGTCCTAGAATACCCAGGTGCCTCAATCCACCCAGATGTGTGTTTAAGTTGCCACCTTAGATAAACCATTAATTAACAATCTCACATCTGTCATGGATTTCACTCACCCAATCCACGTCTACTAGTATAGCATGGCATAATAAGCAAACGTAGAAGTAACTTCCAAAGGTTTGATAATAAACAGGTAATAGGTACTACCTCATCTACTTCCCATCCCACAATTTAACTAGATCCTAATCATGCAATGTGTGAGGTTTGATCTAGTGCAATAAAACTGGGCAGTAGAAAAGGTATGATCAAGGTGTTACTTGCCTTGCTGATAATCCAGGAAACCTAGCGATTCGAACTAACAGGCATGATGAGGACATCAATACCATTGTTACACCCACAGCCCCTACTATTACATATACTGGACCAATTACTAGAGCTCGCGCACGCCAATTAAATTACCAGGTACTTTCGTTTCTTGGTAATGATTCTAATGTTCATGAGATTATGATGCTGCCTAAATTGGATACATTTCTTTTGCTTACAAATGAAGGGCCTAGCTTGGAGAAGGATGAACATTGGAGTAAGAACACGCATGGAGTTGATGGCATGCGCAAGGGGATCAAGAACGGAGTTACAAGTGATGATTTCAGGACTTTGAAGCCGCCATAAGGAGTGCATGAAGCCTTGGACGAAATATACAAGATGCCACTTCATAATATTCGTCCATAGGCTATTCTTGGTGCTGCGTCACCTTATTAATGGCCAGGCCCATGTAATTTCGAAATACTTAAGTATAGGCTATTTTTAGAGTCCGTATGTGTGGGGAAACAAGAGTTAGGGTTGGTTTCGGACCCCACCCTCAAGGGCCACGAAATTCCCCCCTCTTCCTCCATATATACAGCCCTTAGGGCGTCGTTTAGACTTTGGGTTTTGTTTAGATTAAAAGTTCGCCATAGCTGCAACTTTGCGTACTTCGTTTGTGTCCAACGACCAGACCAAGACGTCACAGAACCCCACCTTGATCAATAAAGCTTTCATCTTATATTCGCAATATCCCGATTGCAATCTCAGTTTCTTGCTTTTTCTTCGTTTGCTCGCAGGAAACAGACCCTCGTGGTCAGGTTGATCGTGCTCCGGCATGGTCAATAACCCTCGGAAGTTGGTTTAGCGATTACTAAGGCGCGACGTCTTGCACGTTCGTAGTCGGATCGTCAAGGTCGACTCCCACAGAAAACGATAGCCACCATCTCATCGAAACATCGGGACACCTTAGCCTCTATCAAGTGGTATCAGATTTCCAGGTTGCTCGGTGAGATTTTATAGTTTTTCATAGATTAGATCGAGTCTGTTCTTCATACCTACAGTCCACGAAAAAGCCAGAAAAAAAAATTAGGGTTAGTTCATCATATCCGAACCAATCTGAGCCTTTGCATAATCTTTTTAGGGTTTTTGCTTTGTTGAATTTGCGGTTGCATCGTCGTGTCAAGTTGCTGGTCTTAGAGTCTAGTCTTTTAGAGTTTCGAGTTCTGGTCATAAGTTGTCACGCCGCCGCCGCACCATCATCATCGCCCATCTACCACTTTTGCTTATCCACCACCGCTCTGAATCCATATCCATATACCACCACCAATCCGTATCCATATACCACCACCAATCTGTATCCATATACCACCACCGCTGCCATATCCCACCACCGCTTCCATATACCACAACCATATATCCACCACCAATCCGAGTTCTTCTCATATTAGGTTTGTTCTTGAGATCAATCTAAATTTTGATTCATGTTTCCTTGCCTGCATAGGTCTCGGAAAAAAAAAGAGTCTGGAGACCCCCGGGCAGTTTTTAGGCCAAAATTTTCACGGGCAATTTTTTTCCGTATCCTATTTTTAGGCTTTTCTGAGTCTTTTGAGCCACGTGCCATCATAGTGATTTTTTGTCGCACTTTTTCGTCGTCGCTGCCCTGATTTCCGAAAAAAAAGTGAAAAAAAAATTTCGTGCCCATCCTATCAGTTTGACGAGGGAAGAGTTTTGAGACACTCGCCATTATAGTGTTTTTTCGCAAAAAAAGAGGAGCGCAAAAAAAAGGAGCGCAAAAAAGAGAGCGAAAAAAAGAGTTCCAGAGTGTGCTTTTCCCTTATTTATGTGCAGTGCCGTGATTTTGTTAGTGTTCTAGGCTCGCGTCTCTAGCACGGTCTAGCCTAGGACCAGCACAGTACCGTCGTTGAGCGTTTATTCAACTTTGCATCTCTGAATTGATTATTGCTGACCCTTTTTGCTACCATACTATAAGCCTTCCCAGCTCCACATACATCTACGTCGTGCGTTTGACTCTCCCTGGCAATCGCTCTATCCAAGCTTTTGAGAAGTTTTGACTACAACGGTTACCGATCACCGCCTGCTGCTGGGTAAGAACTGGTAAGAATTTGAGATTTGCTTGACGGATTTGTGACACCCGCCACCACCACCACTTGTTAGTAGTCTGTAGGATCATATTCTTGTGTGTTTCTATTGCTGCTAACCATGCCAGGATCACAAGCCGATGAGACTGACTGGGAGAACTTGACGAACAAGGAGCTTCATGATACGTTTCAGCAAATGATGAGTGGACAGGTGCAAGATGTGATAAACAGATTTGAAGAGGCCATGGAGAAGATAGATGGCATGGAGAAGACGTTTGAAACAAAGCTCGATAACAAGTTTGCTGAATTGCTTTCGCGTTTTCCACCACCACCATCGGCTGCTCCTGCCGCACCTCTGCAACAACAGCAACAACATCGACTACCTCCACGCCGGGAAACAGCCCTCCGCCGAGCGAGCCGTGTCCCTCTTCAGTCGGGCCAAACTGCTGGTGCTGCTGTTGATACTTCTGTGGCTCCTACTGCTGATGTGGAGGAGGATGATTATGTGGGAGATTATGAGGATGAGGTTGATCAAAATCAGAACTACGTGCCATCACCAGCGCAACAACCACCAGGTCGTCCACATGCAAATAATGGCAATGGTAGGGCTCACCCTCAGGTGCGAGATCATGACCATCTCCCTAAACTAAAATTGAATATTCCACCATTTGAGGGTAGATATGTTCCTGATATATATCTTACTTGGGAGTTAGAAACTGAACAACGATTTACATGTTTACAATATCCCGAGGAGAGACGTGTTCCTGCTGTTGTTTGTGCATTCACTAGTTTTGCATGTGTTTGGTGGTCTGAGCATTGTAGATTATATCCTATTCCGTCTACTTGGGCTGCTTTGAAAACTGTATGCGTACTCGTTGGGTTCCACCATATTATCAACGTGAATTACTTCAAAAATTGCAGCGCTTAAGACAGGGAAAAAATTCTGTAGAAGAATATTATCAGGAATTACAAACTGGCATGATTAGATGTGGTATTGTTGAGGAGAATGAAGCTATGCTTGCACGTTTTATGGGTGGATTAAATAGAGAGATTCAGACGATTCTAGAGTATAAGGAGTATACTAATATCACTCGTTTATTCCATCTTGCTTGTAAAGCTGAACGTGAAGTGCAGGATCGACAGGCATTGGCGCGGACTAACTTTTCTGCGGGTCAACCTTCATCATGGACACCACATGCATCATCTACTTCCACACGTTCTGCTACACCGGCGCCTCCGTCGGCTGCCACCTCCAACCGTGATACAATAAAGCATGCACAATCACCACTATCTGCCAAGAGCACACCTTCTGGGCCTGCCAAGAGCTCTTCTTCATCCATGGCATCAACAGGGCAAACACATGATATTATTTGTCGACGTTGCAAGGGTGGAGGTCATTATGCGAGAGAATGCCCATCTAAGCGTGTGATGATTGTTACTGAGGATGGTGGGTATGAGTCCGCTAGTGACTATGATGAGGAGACTTTGGCTCTTATTACACGTGAAGAACACGGTGGAGACGATTCTGATCATGAGACGCAATACATGGCTCCTGAAGATGCTGACAGGTATGAATGTTTAGTTGCTTAACGTGTTTTGAGTGTGCAGGTTACACAAGCTGAGCAAAATCAGAGGCATAATTTGTTCCATACAAAGGGAGTTGTGAAGGAACATTCTGTTCGCGTGATCATAGATGGAGGGAGCTGCAATAACTTGGCTAGCATGGAGACGGTGGAGAAGCTATCTCTCACCACAAGACCACATCCACATCCTTACTACATCCAATGGTTCAACAACAGCGGCAAGGTTAAGGTAACACGTACTGTTCGTGTGCATTTTAGTATCTCTACATATGCTGATTATGTTGATTGTGATGTGGTACCTATGCAAGCATGTTCCTTATTACTTGGTAGACCATGGAAATTTGATAAAAATTCTGTACACCATGGTAGAAACAATCAGTATACTCTTGTTCATAACGATAAAAATATTACTTTGCTTCCTATGACTCCTGATTCCATTTTGAAAGATGATATTAATAGAGCTAATAAAGCAAAACAGGAGACAAATAAGAGTGAAAATCAGATTGTGGCAAAATAATTTGAGCACCAAATGAAGCCTAATAATAAACCATCTACTGTTGTTTCTGAAATTAAATTGAAAAGTGCATGTTTACTTGCCACCAAATCTGATATTGATGAGCTAGATTTTAGCAAATCTGTTTGCTATGCTTTTGTGTGCAAAGAGGCATTATTTTCATTCGAGGACGTGCCTTCCTCTTTGCCCCCTGCTGTCACTAACATTTTGCAGGAGTTCGCTGACGTCTTTCCACAAGACGTGCCACCGGGATTACCACCTATTCGAGGGATTGAGCATCAAATTGATTTAATTCCCGGTGCTTCGCTACCCAACCATGCACCATACCATACCAATCTAGAGGAGACGAAGGAGATTATGCGTCAAGTACAAGAACTGCTCGACAAAGGTTATATACGCGAATCCCTTAGTCCTTGTGCTGTTCCTATCATTTTAGTGCCGAAAAAGGATGGTACGTCGCGTATGTGCGTTGATTGTAGAGGCATTAATAATATTACTATTCGTTATCGTCATCCTATTCCTAGGCTAGATGATATGCTTGATGAATTGAGTGGCTCTACAATATTCTCCAAAGTTGATTTGCGTAGTGGATACCATCAAATTCGTATGAAATTGGGTGATGAATGGAAAACAGCATTTAAAACTAAGTTTGGATTATATGAGTGGTTAGTCATGCCTTTTGGGTTAACTAATGCACCTAGTACTTTCATGAGGTTAATGAACGAAGTTTTACGTGCTTTCATTGGACGATTTGTGGTAGTTTACTTTGATGACATATTGATTTATAGAAAATCTTTGGAGGAACATTTGGAACATTTACGTGCTGTTTTTATTGCTCTACGTGATGCACGTTTGTTTGGAAACCTTGGAAAGTGCACCTTTTGCACCGACCGAGAATCTTTTCTTGGCTATATTGTTACTCCACAGGGAATTGAAGTTGATAAAGCCAAGATTGAAGCTATTGAGAGTTGGCCGCAGCCCAAAACGGTCACACAAGTGAGGAGTTTCCTTGGCCTCGCTGGTTTCTATAGGCGTTTTGTGAGAGATTTCAGCACCATTGCTGCACCTCTCACCGAGCTTACAAAGAAGGATGTGCCTTTTGTTTGGGGTACCGCACAGGAAGAAGCCTTCACGGTATTGAAAGATAAGTTGACACATGCTCCTTTACTCCAACTTCCTAATTTCAATAAGACTTTTGAGCTTGAATGTGATGCTAGTGGAATTGGATTAGGAGGTGTGTTATTACAAGATGGAAAACCTGTTGCATACTTTTCTAAAACTTGAGTGGGCCTAGTCTGAAATATTCTACTTATGATAAAGAATTATATGCTCTTGTTCGGACCTTAGAAACATGGCAACATTATTTATGGCCCAAGGAATTTGTTATACATTCTGATCATGAATCTTTGAAACACATTAAAAGTCAAGCAAAACTGAACCGTAGACATGCTAAATGGGTTGAATTCATTGAGACTTTCCCTTATGTCATTAAACACAAGAAGGGTAAAGAAAATGTTATTGCTGATGCCTTGTCTCGTCGTTATACTATGCTTTCACAACTTGACTTTAAAATATTTGGTTTGGAGACCATCAAAGATCAATATGTTCATGATGCTGAATTTAAAGATGTATTGCAGAATTGTAAGGAAGGGAGAACTTGGAACAAGTTCGTTCTTAACGATGGATTTGTGTTTCGTGCTAAAAAGCTATGCATTCCAGCTAGCTCCGTTCATCTTTTGTTGTTGCAGGAGGCGCATGGAGGAGGATTAATGGGACACTTTGGTGTCAAGAAGACGGAGGCTATACTTGATACACATTTCTTTTGGCCCAAGATGAGGCGGGATGTTGAGCATTTTGTTACTCGCTGCACTACATGTCAAAGAGCTAAGTCACGACTCAATCCTCATGGTTTATATATGCCTTTGCCTGTACCTAGTGTTCCTTGGGAGGATATATCAATGGACTTGGTTTTAGGTTTACCTCGAACAAAGAAGGGGAGGGATAGCATATTTGTTGTCGTGGATAGGTTCTTGAAAATGGCACACTTTATACCATGTCATAAAAGCGATGATGCTGTTAATGTTGCTGATTTGTTCTTTCGTGAAATTATTCGCTTACATGGTGTGCCAAATACTATTGTTTCAGATCGTGATACTAAATTTCTTAGCCACTTTTGGAGATGTTTATGGGCTAAGTTGGGGACTAAGCTGCTTTTTTGTACTACTTGTCACCCCCAAACTGATGGACAAACTGAAGTAGTCAATAGAACATTGTCTACTATGCTTAGGGCTGTTTTGAAGAATAACAAGAAAATGTGGGAAGAATGCTTGCCTCATATTGAATTTGCTTATAATCGTTCATTGCATTCTACTACTAAGATGTGCCCTTTTGAAATTGTGTATGGTTTCCTACCTCGTGCACCTATTGATTTGTTGCCTCTTCCATCTTCAGAGAAGGTTAATTTTGATGCTAAAGAACATTCTGAATTGATTTTAAAAATGCATGAGTTAACTAAGGAAAACATTGAGCGTATGAATGCTAAATATAAACTTGCTGGAGATAAGGGTAGAAAACATGTTGTGTTTGCGCCTGGAGATCTTGTTTGGTTACATTTGCGTAAAGATAGATTTCCTAATCTGTGCAAATCAAAGCTAATGCCACGTGTTGATGGTCCTTTTAAGGTGTTAGAGAAAATAAATGATAATGCATATAAACTTGAGCTACCTGTAGATTTTGGGGTTAGTCCCACTTTTAACATTGCAGATTTGAAGCCTTATTTGGGTGAGGAAGATGTGCTTCCGTCGAGGACGACTTCATTTCAAGAAGGGGAGGATGATGAGGACATCAATACCATTGTTACACCCACAGCCCCTACCGTTACATATACTGGACCAATTACTAGAGCTCGCGCACACCAATTAAATTACCAGGTACTTTCGTTTCTTGGTAATGATTCTAATGTTCATGAGATTATGATGCTGCCTAAATTGGATACATTTGTTTTGCTTACAAATGAAGGGCCTAGCTTGGAGAAGGATGACCATTGGAGTAAGAACACGCATGGAGTTGATGGCATGCGCAAGGGGATCAAGAACGGAGTTACAAGTGATGATTTCAGGACTTTGAAGCCGCCATAAGGAGTGCATGAAGCCTTGGACGAAATATACAAGATGCCACTTCATAATATTCGTCCATAGGCTATTCTAGGTGCTGCGTCACCTTATTAATGGGCCTGGCCCATGTAATTTCGAAATACTTAAGTATAGGCTATTTTTAGAGTCCGTATGTGTGGGGAAACAAGAGTTAGGGTTGGTTTCGGACCCCACCCTCAAGGGCCACGAAATTCCCCCCTCTTCCTCCATATATACATCCCTTAGGGCGTCATTTAGACTTTCGGTTTTGTTTAGATTAAAAGTTCGCCATAGCTGCAACTTCGCGTACTTCTTTTGTGTCCAACGACCAGACCAAGACGTCACAGAACCCCACCTTGATCAATAAAGCTTTCATCTTATATTCGCAATATCCCGATTGCAATCTTAGTTTCTTGCTTGTTCTTCGTTTGCTCGCAGGAAACAGACCCTCATGGTCAGGTTGATCGTGCTCCGGCGTGGTCAATAACCCTCGGAAGTTGGTTTAGTGATTGCTAAGGCACGACGTCTCGCACGTTTGTAGTCGGATCGTCAAGGTCGACTCCCACAGAAAACGATAGCCACCATCTCATCGAAACATCGGGACACCTTAGCCTCTATCAAGGCGGCGCACTCCGGATACTCTATCACAAACAAAAAATAGGCATACAATAAGTACTCATCTAATGGACAGTTAAAACTCAAATAAGAGATCTAACCAGAAGGTTCAACTTAAGAACTCCGGTTGGCAAAAAAATCGAATCGAACGAAGCAACGAAAGTCAAACGACGAAAGAAAACAACTTCGTTCTAGTAATCTGGATCTAGGGAAAATTTTACAGTAGCAAAATCTTGTTTAAGTTGGTTAAACAGATAGAGGGTTTCGAGACGAAACTCTAGGCGCTTGAAACGCCTGATTCCGATAAATGAGCGAAAAGTTATACTAAAACGAAAATCGGATCAGGAATCGCGATCAGAAAATAACCGCGGAAAATCTGAGAAAAAGAAACACGACGAACGGATTAACGAACGAACGTTCGTTATCCAGATCTAAACGATGAACGTGTTCGCTTAAACGAACAAACAAGTGAACGCTCGCTATTTAACCTGAACCGAAAAAACCGATCTAATAAAAAAACGAAAACTAAAAAAAACGAAAATAAACCGACGGAAAACTGATCGGTTTTCTAAAAAAACGGCCGGCGCGGATTACGAGGCGGCGGCAAACCTCGACGAGCGTGCGGGTGGGGCGGCGGCTCCGGTGGGCAGCGCGGCGGGGCGGCGAGGGTGGGCGGCGAGCAGCACGACGGGGCGGCGGCGGCGGCGCGGGTGCGGGGCTGGGGCGGGGCTCGGGGCTAGGGTTCCCCCCGGGTGGGCCGGCTTATAAAGTCCCTACGGGCCGGGAGTCCTAGTCGGACACGGCCCGTAGGTCGGTTCCTTTTAAAAAAAAAACATTACGCTCGGAAGAAAAATAAAAAGAAATACTAAACGGACTCCAAAAATCCCGAAAAAAAATTTCCCGGGCTTCTAAAATCAAGTTCAACAAAGTGAACATTTATTTGGGCCCTAAATGAAATTTTGAAAAACGCATTTTTTTCGTAAATTCAAATAAAACACCGAAAAACTCTGGAATAAAATCTTATTTGATTTTATTATTAAATCCTCAATATTTCTTTATTTTGGCAAAGTCATTTTATTCCCTCTCTCATATTTTTGTAATAGAAATAATTGATGATAAAATAAATAAAATCAAATGATCCTATTCTCAAAATTTGAGAAAACTCAAATATGAAAATTACGAAATCCCCAACTCTTTCCGTTGGTCATTGAGTTGCGTAGAATTTCTAGGATCAAACAAAATGCGAATAAAATATGATATGCATGATGATCTAATGTATAACATTCCAAATTGAAAATTTGGGATGTTACAAACCTACCCTCCTTAAGATGAATTTCGCCCTCGAGATTCGGGTTGGCTAGAAAATAGGTGAGGGTGGTCTTTGAACAAATCTTCCTCTCACTCCCAGGTGGCTTCATCCTCTGAGTGGTGGCTCCACTGAACTTTGCATAACTTGATAACCTTGCTGCGAGTAACTCGGTTGGCAAACTCGAGAATCTTGACTGGCTTCTCCTCATAGGTCAAATCGTTATCCAACTGTATAGTTTCCAAAGGCACTGTATCTCTCAATGGTATGTCAGCCATCTCCGCGTGACACTTCTTCAGCTGAGAAACGTGGAACACATCATGAACTCCTGACAATCCTTCGGGCAATTCCAACTTGTAGGCCACTTCCCCCATACGTTCCAAAACTCGATATGGTCCTACAAATCGTGGTGCTAACTTCCCTTTAACTCCAAAACGCTTTGTTCCCCGAAGTGGAGATACTCGAAGATAAGATCTATCTCCAACTTCGTAAACTGTCTCCTTGCGTTTAGAATCTGCATAACTTTTCTGTCTAGACTGGGCTACCTTGAGCCTATCGCGAATCAACTTCACCTTCTGTTCAGACTCTTTAATCAAGTCAGGACCAAACAACTGACGGTCTCCAACTTCGTCCCATGATAATGGTGTCCTGCACCTCCTTCCGTACAAGGCTTTGAAAGGGGCCATCTTTAAACTGGTTTGGTAACTATTGTTGTAAGAGAACTCTGCATATGGCAAATTATCGTCCCAACTAGATCCATAATCTAGCGTACAAGCTCTCAGCATATCTTCCAAAATCTGATTTACCCTCTCGGTCTGTCCATCTGTTTGTGGATGAAAAGTTGTACTGAACTCTAGCCTGGTACCCAAAGTTTCGTGCGACTGCTTCCAGAACTTTGAGGTAAACTGGGTCCCTCTATCTGATACGATACTCCTTGGAACTCCATGCAGACATACGATCCTGGTCATGTATATCTTTACCAACTTAGCACTGGTGTCAGTGGTCTTTACTGGGATGAAATGAGCTACTTTCATCAATCGATCAACTACAACCCAAATTGAGTCATAGCCTGAACGAGTCCTGGGCAATCCCATGATAAAATCCATGCCTAGCTTATCCCACTTCCATTCGGGTATCGGCAATGGTTGTAACAATCCTACTGGCTTCTGATGCTCTGCCTTTACTCTCTGGCACACATCACAAACAGCTACGTACTCCGCTATATCCTTCTTCATTCCGGTCCACCAGAAAATATCCTTCAAATCCAGATACATCTTGGTATTTCCTGGATGAATTGAATATGTTGAATCGTGTTCCTCTTGCAAAATCAACTTCCTGATCTCCGGGTCATTGGGCACGTAAACGCGGTCTTCAAACCATAGGGTGTCGTGTTCATCCTCATGAAATCCTTTAGCTTTTCCTTTGCTCAGTTTCTCCTTTATAGCGGCAATCTCTTTGTCAGTTTTCTGAGCTTCTCTGATTCTATCCATCAAAGTTGACTGAATCTCCAATGCTGCTACATAGCCTCTCGGATCTATTTCCACACATAGTTCACGAAGATTATCCGCTAACTCCTTGGGTATTTCTCCCATCATTAATGTATTGACATGGCTCTTACGGCTTAATGCGTCAGCTACTACATTAGCCTTTCCGGGATTATAATGCAATTTCATATCATAATCCTTGATAAGCTCCAACCATCTCCTTTGTCTGAGGTTCAACTCCTTCTGGGTGAAAATGTACTTCAAACTCTTATGATCCGTGTACACCTCACAATGATTACCAATGAGAAAATGTCTCCATGTTTTCAAGGCATGCACTACAGATGCTAACTCCAAATCATGCGTAGTATAATTCAACTCATGAGGCTTCAGTTGTCTTGAGGCATATGAAACAACTCTTCCTTCCTGCATAAGCACTGCTCCAAGTCCTCGACGTGAAGCGTCGTAGTACACCTCATAATCCTTGGTCTGGTCTGGCAAAATCAACACTGGTGAGGTAACCAGACGTTTCTTCAACTCCTGGAAACTAGCCTCACACTCCTCTGTCCATATGAATTTGGTATCCTTCTTTAATAACTCTGTCATAGGCTTTGAAATCTTTGAGAAATTCTCAATAAATCTCCGGTAGTATCCTGCAAGTCCAAGAAAACTCCGGATCTCTCCAACTGTTGTTGGGGCTTCCCACTTGGTCACGGTTTCAACTTTAGCGGGATCTACTACTATACCTTCACCAGATATAACATGTCCGAGGAATCCTACTTCCTTTAACTAAAACTCACATTTGCTGAACTTGCCATATAATTGATGTTCTCTGAGCTTTCCAAGTACCAAACACAATTGCTCCTTATGTTCCTCTTCATCCTTCGAATAAACCAGGATATCATCAATGAACACTACGACGAACTTATCCAAAAACTCCATAAACACTTTGTTCATCATGTTCATAAAATAGGCAGGTGCGTTAGTCAGACCAAATGACATAACGGTATACTCATACAGCCCATATCTGGTAGTAAAAGCTGTCTTCGGAATATCCTGTTCTCGAATCTTCAACTGGTGGTATCCTGATCGCAGATCGATCTTGGAAAATACCTTAGCTCCTTGCAATCGATCAAACAGATCATTGATCATTGGTAATGGGTACTTGTTCTTGATCGTTACTTCATTCAATCCTCGATAATCAACAACCATCCTTAACGATCCATCCTTCTTCTCCACTAGAAGTACTGGCGATCCCCAAGGTGAAGAACTTGGGCGAATATATCCCTTATCCAGTAACTCCTTAATCTGCTTCTTAATTTCCACCAAATCATTTGCTGGCATCCTATATGGTCTCTTTGATATTGGCCCTGTGCCTGGCAATAGCTCAATCAAGAACTCAATATCTCTATCCGGTGGCATGCCTGGCAACTCTTCTGAAAATACATCAGGGAAATCTCTTACCACCGGTACTTCCTCCTGCACAACTCCTGTTAGGCAATTTACTTGGGCCCTCTTTGGCACATGCCGGGATACATACTTGATCCTTCTCCCTTCTGGGGTAGTAAGCAGAATTGACTTACTAGCACATTCAATATTCCCTTCATACTTTGATAACCAATCAATGCCTAATATCACATCCAATCCTTGAGATTCCAATACTATTAGGTCTGAGATGCCTAATATCACAGTACTCGGAGGATTTATAGCAGAGTAGCAATCACACACTTATTACATCGGGTGTCTCAAAAGAGAACTTATTACAATAAATATGGCTTAAGGCCATCTAATAACGATAACAGCGGAAGGCTTGGAAGATAAGTGAGTCCATCAACTCCAACGGCATCACTGAATATAGAACCACGACCTAAAAACACCTTAATCGTCGTCTAAAAAGTCTGCAACATTAACGTTGCAGCCCGAAACGGGTCAGCACATGGAATATGCTGGCAAGGTAACACATGGAGAGTAATGGAATGAAACAACTATACTATATGCATATTTGGCTGGTCGACAAGCTCTATGGTTACTGCTTTGCGTAAAGCCAATTTTTCCCTACTTCAAAGGAATAAATTTAATTACTATCATGGTGGTTGTTAAACATTGAGAATGGTTGACAGCATTCTCAATCCCAATTAAGCATCATCATTAAACATAACCCAACAAAATTAATTTAGAGTAACATGTTGAGATTCACATGAAAATCCAGGTACTAGATACTCAAGATGTCCATAACCGGGGACACGGCTAACCATGATTAGTTTATTACACTCTGCAGAGGTTTGCGCACTTTTCCCCACAAGACTCGATCGCCTCCATTTGTTTTCTCGCACTACATGGTGTTTGAGAAGACGAATGACCGAGACATAGTCTTTCAGAAGCGCTAGCACCTTACGATCGGGTAGACCGTACCACCTACATCCCCTACATCTGCTAGTCTACCACTATAAGAGTTCGCACAACTTAGTCAACTATCCGGTGGCATGCCTGGCAACTCTTCTAGAAATACATCAGGGAAATCTCTTACAACTGGTACTTCCTCCTGCACAACTCCTATTAGGCAATTTACTTGGGCCCCCTTTGGCACATGCTGGGATATATACTTGATCCTTCTCCCTTCTGGGGTAGTAAGCAGAATTGACTTACTAGCACATTCAATATTCCCTTCATACTTTGATAACCAATCCATGCCTAATATCACATCCAATCCTTGAGATTCCAATACTATTAGGTCTGAGGGAAAAACATAGTTACCAATCCTTAATGGTAACCGATCACACCATAGACTAGCCACATACTCTACTCCGGGCGAGGTTACTAACATGGGTGACCTAAGGGCTTGGGTTGGTAGGTTATACTTATCCACAAATCCCCTTGAGATGTATCAATGCGATGCACCAGTATCAAAAAGAACGAGTGCAGTAAATGACTTAACCAAAAACTTACCTATTACTGCATCGGGCTGAGCTTCAACCTCCTCCACGCTAACGTGGTTCACCTGTCCCCTGTTGAAAGGGTTCGGCTTCTTCCCAGAACTTCCATTACCATTTTGGCCTTTAGGACATTCATTGGCATAATGTCCGGTCTTCGAACACTTATAGCAAGTGACTTGGCTCAAGTCCTTCTTGGCTGGGGTTGAGGGGTTGGTGCGGTTCTGGCCGATGCTTCCTCCATTGCCATTACCATTCTTGGTGCCATTGTGATTGTGCGAGCTACCTCCTCCATGGGTATGCTGAAAATGTCCTCCCGGTCTAGGGGTAAAACGTGGGTTCTGCTGAGCTCCTGAAGTGTACTTTCCTTGTCCATACTTCCTCTTGCGATTCTCAATTTGCTACTGCTTCCCTTCAATCATAAGAGCACGATCTACCAACTCCTGGTAGTTGTTGAAAGTGGCTACCATCAAATGCATGCTCAACTCATCATTCAGTCCTTCCAAAAACTTCTCTTGCTTAGCTGCATCCGTAGCGACGTCATCTGGGGCATAACGTGCTAACTTACTAAATTCCTCCACATAGTGGCCAACTGTCCGTCCTCCTTGGCGCAAGTTACGAAACTCACGCTTCTTCATGGCCATAGCTCCTGCTGAAACATGCGCAGTATGAAAGCCTGGCGAAACTGGTCCCATGTGACAGTGTCGACTGGGAAGGTGGCTGTGAAATTCTCCCACCATGATGTTGCGGGTCCTTCTAACTGATGTGCGGCAAACTTCACCTTCTCCGCATCTGTGCATCCTGCTAAGTTCAACTCCCTAGCTGTCTTGCGGAGCCAATCATCTGCTACTATCGGCTTAGTGCTACTGGAAAACACCGGTGGATTCAGCCTAAGGAAACGGGCTAAGTGGTCAACAGGTGGTGGTGGTGGTGGTGGGTTGTTGTTGTTGTTCCCCTGATTCTGATTCTGGAATAGCAACTGCATCAATGTGTTCTGCTGCTGGATCAACTGGGTGAGCTCCGCTGGGAAAGCAAACCCGGGGTCACATCTCGGAGGCATCTGTGGGTTTAGAAAAGATGAGATATAAGAATAGAGGGGGTCTAAAGAGAAAACACTACCCATATGCACATGAGGCAAAAGCAAACAATTCACTTCAATCAATCAAACAAGGGCATACAATTGATCTATCTATCGCAAAAGTGCTCGGACTACTATATTTACATGGTGGACTACTACTACTGATGAGGTGGTCTACTAGAAATATTCTTCAGTCGTTTACTCCATGATATCTGCTCCAGCTTCATCAACATAGTCATCATCGCTACTGTCTGGTTCCGAGTCGGTGCCGTCGATGATGATGTAGTCTTCCGGGCTTATCTCCTTGGGTTCTTCATCTTCACCTACTGGTGTCAGGCCTCCCATAAATATTCCAATCTTCTTGATCAGATCGTCATTATTCTCCACCAATACTTCAATTTCCTCTTCATAATCTTCACGTGTAGCCTTGAGTTCTTCCTCCAGTTCCTTGATTCTAGTCTTAGCCTTCTTCAGATCTATCATGTCGGCACACATCTGGTTCTCCTGGCGTCGAATGTGCTGGTTTAATTCCTGGATAAAAGCTGCGATTGATCTATCCTTCCTGGTGCTGATCATCTCCCAGTGCTCATCTCGGCACCCACAAATCTGGTAGATAGTATCCTTGAGATCCTTGCGGTAGACTTCTCCAATGCGTCCCATGGCGATGTGAGCTACCATGCTCATTCCCAGACTCTAAGTTGGTGCATCAAATGAAAACTCTATGGGCTCAGTGACTGGCATGAACGTCCTTCTTGGAACTTGAACTTGAATCATCCAGCGCTCTTCTTTAGGTAATGTGGCGTTGTAGGTTCCCGTGAAGCTTGGTACTCCTATGTTCAGGTATCTAGTGACTTCCTTCAAGTGTCGTCCAAAGGGTGTATCTTCATCCGATTGTATGAACTTGTTCCTTGCATCCGCCATCCTAAAGAGTAGAAAAGATGAGAAGTCAGAAGAGAAGAGAGTGAATAGTGATGTAGGGCTTTTAGCTTAGTGGTCGTGTCCTACAGTCAGCGTGTGCTCTGATACCATCTCTGTAGCAAGCAGACCTTAATCAGTCTGGTCTCTGTGCTCCGATGTCCTCCCTGGATCAGTAATGCTGACACCACACAGTACTCGGAGGATTTATAGCAGAGTAGCAATCACACACTTATTACATCGGGTGTCTCAAAAGAGAACTTATTACAATAAATATGGCTTAAGGCCATCTAATAACGATAACAGCGGAAGGCTTGGAAGATAAGTGAGTCCATCAACTCCAACGGCATCACTGAGTATAGAACCACGACCTAAAAACACTTTAATCGTCGTCTAAAAAGTCTGCAACATTAACGTTGCAGCCCGAAACAGGTCAGCACATGGAATATGCTGGCAAGGTAACACATAGAGAGTAATGGAATGGAACAGCTATACTATATGCATATTTGGCTGGTGGACAAGCTCTATGGTTACTGCTTTGCGTAAAGCCAATTTTTCCCTACTTCAAAGGAATAAATTTAATTACTATCATGGTGGTTGTTAAACATTGAGAATGGTTGACAGCATTCTCAATCCCAATTAAGCATCATCATTAAACATAACCCAACAAAATTAATTTAGAGTAACATGTTGAGATTCACATGAAAATCCAGGTACTAGATACTCAAGATGTCCATAACCGGGGACACGGCTAACCATGATTAGTTTATTACACTCTGCAGAGGTGTTTGCGCACTTTTCCCCACAAGACTCGATCGCCTCCGTTTGTTTTCTCGCACTACATGGTGTTTGAGAAGACGAATGACTGAGACATAGTCTTTCAGAAGCGCTAGCACCTTACGATCGGGTAGACCGTACCACCGACATCCCCTACATCTGCTAGTCTACCACTGTAAGAGTTCGCACAACTTAGTCAACTATGCTAGAGCCCATAATAGCTTGTGGCTGCACACGGAAGTTTCTAGTATGAATAGTCTCATGATCCCTATGAGCCTGGGTGGCGGTCCAAAAGAAAACAGGCAAGTCCTGGAATACCCAGGTGCCTCAATCCACCCAGATGTGTGTTTAAGTTGCCACCTTAGATAAACCATTAATTAACAATCTCACATCTGTCATGGATTTCACTCACCCAATCCACGTCTACTAGCATAGCATGGCATAATAAGCAAACGTAGAAGTAACTCCCAAAGGTTTGATAATAAACAGGTAATAGGTACTACATCTTCTACTTCCCATCCCACAATTTAATTAGATCCTAATCATGCAATGTGTGAGGTTTGATCTAATGCAATAAAACTGGGTAGTAGAAAAGGTATGATCAAGGTGTTACTTGCCTTGCTAATGATCCAGGAAACCTAGCGATTTGAAGTAACAGGCGGCGCACTTCGGATACTCTATCGCAAACAAAAAACGGGCATACAATAAGTTCTCATCTAATGCACAGGTAAAACTCAAATAAGAGATCTAACCAAAAGGTTCAACTTAAGAACTCCGGTTGGCAAAAAAAATCGAATCGAATGAAGCAACGAAAGTCAAACTGCAAAAGAAAACAACTTCGTCCTAGTAATCTGGATCTAGGGCAAATTTTACAGTAGCAAAATCTTGTTTAAGTTGGTTAAACGGATAGAGGGTTTCGAGACGAAACTCTAGGCGCTTGAATCGCCTGATTCCGATAAACGAATGAAAAGTTATACTAAAACGAAAATCGGATTAGGAATCGCGATCAGAAAATAACCGCGGAAAATCCGAGAAAAAGAAAAACGACAAACGGGTTAACGAATGAACGTTCGTTATCCATCTAAACGATGAACGTGTTCGTTTAAACGAACAAACGAGCGAACGCTCGCTATTTAACCTAAATCGAAAAAAACGATCTAATAAAAAAACGAAAATAAACCGATGGAAAACCGATCAGTTTTCTAAAAAAACGAGCGACGGCTCTGGTGGGCGGCGAC
Source organism: Triticum dicoccoides (assembly GCF_002162155.2). NCBI lineage: Eukaryota > Viridiplantae > Streptophyta > Magnoliopsida > Poales > Poaceae > Triticum > Triticum dicoccoides. The sequence continues at coordinate 424,741,647 of NC_041382.1, forward strand.
GGCGAGCGGCGCGGCACGGCGGCGGTGGCGGCGCGGGTGCGACGCTAGGTCGGGGCTCGGGGCTAGGGTTCCCCCCCCCCCCCGGGTGGGCCGGCTTATAAAGCCCCTACGGGCCGGGAGTCCTAGTCGGACATGGCCCGTAGGTCGGTTCCTTTTTTAAAAAAAAATTTACGCTTGGAAGAAAAATAAAAAGAAATACTAAACAGGCTCCAAAAATCCCGAAATAAATTTTCCCGGGCTTCTAAAATCAAGCCAGACAAGGTGGACATTTATTTGGGCCCTAAATGCAATTTTGAAAAATGCATTTTTTTTCCTAAATTTAAATAAAACACCGGAAAAACTCCGGAATAAAATCTTATTTGATTTTATTATTAAATCCTCAATATTTCTTTATTTTGGGAAAGTCATTTTATTCCCTCTCTCATATTTTTGTAATAGAAATAATTGATGATAAAATAAATAAAATCAAATGATCCTATTCTCAAAATTTGAGAAAACTCAAATATGAAAATAACGAAATCCCCAACTCTCTCCGTTGGTCATTGAGTTGCGTAGAATTTCTAGGATGAACCAAAATGTGAATAAAATATGATATGCATGATGATCTAATGTATAACATTCCAAATTGAAAATTTGGGATGTTACAACCTTGTAGGCCTTCGAACACCGGACAATGCGGCGGGCCTCATTCTGGTCCTCAAGAAGCTGCTTCTATTTAAGGTAGGCCAGGAAGGGTTCGGTCCATGGGGCAATGACTGCCATGATGAGATGCGTCGTTGGTGTTATTTCGGTGGCTGAGCCTCCAGTGATGTTATTTTTTTGGAATCTGGGGTTATGTTCAGATCCAGGCTAGTGTTGTCGTTTTCCCCTGCCACACCACGGAGGGCTTAAAAAGCCTTTCCAGAAAGATATTAGGTGGGACGGGGTCGCCTTAGCGCCGATACGAGAAAGAACGTCCGCTGCTTGATTACTTTCTCGAGCCACATGATGGAACTCGAGCCCATCGAACCGGGCCAACATTTTTATGACTGTGTTACGATAAGCTGCCATCTTCGGATCTTTGGCGTCGAAGTCTCCATTTATTTGAGATATTGTGAGGTTTGAGTCCCTGCACACTTCTAGGCATTGTATGCCCATGGAGACAGCCATCCGAAGACCATGCAATAAGGCCTCGTATTCAGCTGCGTTATTGGAGTCTGTGTATAGTATTTGGAGTACGTACTGAACGACGTCTCCAGTAGGGGATGTTAAAACAACGCCTGTTCCTAGCCCTGCCAGCATTTTGGAGCCATCAAAATACATAACCCAATTGGAATATGTGTCGTACTCTTTAGGGAGTTCGGCCTCTGTCCATTCGGCGACGAAGTCAGCCAGTACTTGGGATTTAATAGCTCGACGTGGTTTGTATGTAATATCAAATGGAAGGAGCTCAATGGCCCATTTGGCAATCCGGCCCGTGGCATCGCGGTTGTTTATAATGTCATTGAGTGGTACTTCGGAAGCCACCATGATCGAACACTCCTGGAAGTAGTGACAGAGCTTTCGGGATGCCATGAAGACCCCGTATGCTATCTTTTGATAATGGGGGTACCAGGATTTGCATGGTGTAAGAACAGTGGATACATAGTGTATTGGCTTCTAAAGAGGGAATTTGTGTTCGTCCTGTTCTCATTCGACGACAAGCACGGCGCTCACTACCTGATGTGTTGCTGATATGTATAACAACGTCGGTTCGCTGACGTTTGGCGCGGCCAGGATTGGGTTGCTCGCAAGAAGGGTTTTTATTTCCTCCAGTCCGGCTGTTGCCGCGTCCGTCCATTCGAAGCGATCGGTTCGCCATAGAAGACGATAGAGTGGCAGTGCCTTTTCTCCCAATCTGGAGATAAAGCGGCTTAGAGCTGCCATGCAACCTGCGAGCTTTTGGACTTGTTTAAGGTCTATCGGCGTAGCCAATTGTGACAGAGCTCGGATTTTGGCTGGATTTGCTTCAATTCCTATGTTGGAAACGATGAAGCCCAGCAGTTTCCCGGCGGGGACATCGAACACGCACTTTTCAGTATTAAGCTTGATATCATATGCGCGGAGGTTATCGAATGTGAGACGTAAATTGTCTATTAATGTTTCGACATGCCTGGTTTTGATGATGACGTCGTCCACGTAAGCTTCAACTATCTTGCCAATCTGCTTCTCCAGGCATGTTTGGATCATGCGTTGGTATGTGGCGCCGGCGTTCTTGAGCCCGAAGGGCATGGTGTTGAAGCAGAATGGCCCATATGAGGTAATGAATGTTGTTGCAGCTTGATCAGACTCCTTCATTTTGATTTGATGGTATCCGGAATATGCATCCAGGAAACACAGTGAGTCGTGTCCTGCCGTAGCATCAATGATTTGATCAATGCGGGGGAGGGGAATGGATCCTTGGGGCAAGCCTTATTGAGCTCTTTAAAATCGACGCACAACCGCCAGGATTTGTCCTTCTTTGGTACCATCACCAGGTTTGCCAGCCAGTCCGGATGTTTTATTTCTCTGATGAACCGGCCTCAACTAACTTGGCTAGATCGTCCCACATAGCTTGATGTTTAGGTTCATAAAAGCAGCACAGAGTTTGCTTGACCGGTTTGTATCCTTTTAATATATTGAGGTTGTGTTCGGCCAGCTCGCGTGGGATTCCTAGCATATCAGAAGGGTGCCAGGCGAATATATCCCAATTTTCGCGCAGGAACTCTCGTAGCGCGGCGTCAACCGTTGGATCTAATTGTGCTCCGATGGATGTTGTCTTCTTGGGGTCCATTGGATGGACTTGGAATTTTACTATTTCTTCTGCTGGTTTGAAGGAGGTGTATTTCGGTCATTTGTCTAGGACGACATCATCCCTGTCCATCGTAGAGTGCAGTGCAGCTAACTCTTCGGCCGCGAGGGCTTCAGATAATGCCTCGAGGGCCAAGGATGCGGTTTTATTCTCGGCGCGGAGTGCTACGTCCGGAGCACTAGCTAGAGTGATTATACCGTTGGGCCCATGCATCTTAAGCTTCATGTATCCGTAATGGGGTACCGCTGGGAAGCGCATAAATGCATCTCGTCCTAGGAGGGTGTGATACCCGCTATTGAAAGGGGCCACTTGGAAGGTTATTTCTTCGGACCGATAATTCTCCGGCGTGCCGAATACCACGTCAAGTGTTATTTTTCCCATGCACTGCGCCTCCCGACTAGGTATAATTCCTCGGAAGGTCATGCTGCTTTGCTCAATGCAGCTCCGGTCTATTTCCATTTTGTGGAGTGTATCTTCGTAGATGAGGTTTAGTCCGCTACCGCCGTCCATAAGGACCTTGGTAAGCCGAAAGTCATCCACAATTGGACTGAGGACCAAGGCGGCTGGTGCTCAGACTGTCCTATATTTTGGTTCGTCATCGGCATTAAAAGTTATAGCCGTGTCGTTCCAAGGGTTTATTGCTTCTATTTGACAGACTTCAGCGAGTCCACATAGTTCTCTCTTGCGCCTATTGTTGGAGGCGAATGTCTCGAAGACCGTCAGTACTTTGGGGGCGTTGTCCTCGGGGGGTGTTGTTCTGGGTTATTCTTGGTGAGGATATCCTCGCCGCTCTTGGCCACTTGTCGGAGTATCCAACATGCTCTAAGGATATGTGTTGGTATGCTATCCGGTGTTGCATGTATTTTGCATGGCCCATCGAGCCATCCTTCAGAACGGTTCCGCGCCCCATACTGGACATGTATTTCTTTACTATTGAACCGGGCGTGTTGCATGGGTGCGCCCGTTTCGCCTGAATGAAGGGTTGAGTGGGGAACGATGATTCGCAATGAGTTGCTTGAGTTTTCCAGGCGCTTTCCATTGCACTGTACTTTTGTACGATGGTTGCCAAGTCGGCGAAGTGTAGGATGCAACGGCGGTTGATGGCATTGAGGATTCCTTCCTCCCTGCAATAGTTGCGGAACACTGAGATCTCTTCCTCGTCGCGGCAATCTTTAATCTTGTTTTTGACAAGAAGGAATCTGGCCCAGAAGTGGTGGACTGTTTCCTGAGATTGCTGTTTTATGATCATGAGAGCACTTGTATTCGGGTGGGTGGGTGGATTTAAATCTGAACCCTGCCCCCGTTTTGGATCTGGAGTCTGAAGGTCTTCCGAACTTAACAGATCGGGCTCCGGGATGTCCACTAATTTCTTAGGCCCGTCGTCCGATTCTATGTTCGGAGGGCATGATGCTTCACCTCGGGTAGATGTCCAGCTCTTCGAGACCGGAGATCTGGACATAGTCCGTCCTCAATATGGAGGAAGAGTTACCGACTCGCCCCTCGACTACAGCTATCTAGTGGGTGATCGGCGGAGATTTGATTTCTCTCTGATCGGGTTTAAACCCAATCTGATCGTAGTCTGTAGCGACCCCCAGGGCAGCGATGCGATCTAGGAGCTCGTTTAAAGACAAAAGCTCTGCTGGATCCATCTGCTTGGAGTGTTCGGAGTTGAGACGAAGGGCGTTTTCGATGACCCGAGAGGTCATCGTCGGCTTAATGACCGAACAGGCGGTCATGGTAAAGCCGCCAAGCTGGAGGATTTGGCCTGGAGCCAGGTTCCTCCGGCAGTGATATTATCCTTGAGGACAAGGCGAGACATCGTTCTTGTTGTCGACGGCACGGTGGAACTCTCAATGAAAGCACCAATGTCGGTGTCAAAACCGGCGGATCTCAGTTAGGGGGTCCCGAACTGTGCATCTAAGGTCGATGGTAACAGGAGACAAGGGGCACGATGTTTACCCAGGTTCGGGCCCTCTCTATGGAGGTAATACCCTACATCCTGCTTGATTGATATTGATGAATATGAGTATTACAAGAGTTGATCTACCTCGAGATCGTAATGGCTAAACCCTAGAGGCCTAGCTTGTATGGCTATGATGATGAGTGTCCTATCCGGACTAAGTCCTCCGGTTTATATAGACACCGGGAGGATCTAGGGTTACACTAGGTTGGTTACAAAGAAGGGAATCTACATATTCGGTTGCAAATCTTGCCTTCCACGCCAAGGAGAGTCCTATCCGGACACGAGTACAGTCTTCGGTCTTCATATCTTCATAGCCCATCAGTCCGTCCCATGGCTAACAGGCCGGACGCCCGAGGACCCCTTAATCCAGGACTCCCTCAATGGGCATTCCGCTTCACCTCCTCCAGCAACCAGAATGCCTTTCACCTCTCTCTTCACAGTCTTTAGTACAATTGTGGTTCGTCATTCTTTACTTGGTGCTTTTGTAGTTCTTTAGTATATGTACATGTGCATCGAATTATGCATTCGTCCTTGAACCTGTATTTGTAATAAACATGGTTTGATATGAAATAAGTGGTTGCCTACTTCCAAATTCAAAATCTATGAATTTTAAATGCAAGGACTAAATTAGGGATAAATTATACTCTGCAGGCCAGTACACTTCACATGGTTTGGAAAAGCAAATTGTCTCTGATAAATGTCAAGTTAAGACATGTTTCTTAGATCCACTATGTGTGCAGTGAATATCTACTGCACACACGATCAACCCAGAAAAAATGTGTGATGTTAACAACAGAAGTGCACATAGTTCCTTCTAATTAAATGTTTGTGGAAGTCACCTTATCATACATGCTTGGCAAACATGGACTATTTATGATGTCATGTGCATCGTAAAAGTTTGCTCATAGAAGAAAGTGTGTGATAGGCCTTCATCCAACGTGGGTATGACGGATGAATCGTGTGGGATATATTCAAGCTTCGCATATAGTTTTATCGGGACAATTATATGCACTCTTACATCGAATCGCACACAGTTGAGGAAAAGTAAATGTGTGTGATTGTCTGCTTATCATACATGTTCTATAATCATGAACTGTTTGTGATGGGGCGCACATTGTAAACGTAGCACCATAGAATAACGACTGCGATGGTAATGCAAGCACAAACGAGTAACAAGGATGGAGCGTTTGGGATATTCAACATATCACAAATAGTTGTCTGAAGACTCGCATTTAGGATAGATGCCGACATCGCATACGCTTAGTTATGCAAAACATATGCATTGCTACTCCATATCCCTAACAGTTTTCTGGATCGTGTGGGAAGGAACCCCCCCCCCTATCGCACACACAGGCAAGGCAACGGTGTAAAATGTCGTCGCGCAAAGGGATTAAAAACCATTTGTATAGCAGCTCGCTATACCAGTGGCCACCCAGGCTCCATTTATTCCTGCGGCCATTTACGTTAATCTCTCATGCCCCACGACACAATAAGCACACCCATGATGACACATATAGAGGGGATGTCTAGCGGCTTCAATGGCGCTCCCCGTGGCTCCAATGGCGCTCCCACTGGCTGATGACGACGACGGGCGGAAATTCACCATGCCTCACTTAGTGGACATCCACATGAGGGGGAAGGACCTCTCAATGGTGTACACGAATGAGCCGGTCTCGATGGAGAGCTCCATCCAGACTATAGAGCAGTTTCTTGCTGAGGACAAGTACCAAGTGGTCGACTTCAACCTCAAGTTCACTGTGCTCATGATGGGTATGATCAGAAGGTTGCCGTTGTGCAGTTGTGCATGCGCCTTGACTTCCTGGTATACCACTACCACCTGGCCACAAGGCCTTGCGAGCGTTTCGCCAGGTTTATCAACATCCTCGACTACAGTTTCACTAGGTGGACACCAACAACAATCTAAAAGCACTCAAGATTTCGGGCTTGGCCTGCCAGATTCTTGTCAACATCTGTGACCACTACATAGTCTAGGGTAGCACGAAGAACAAGAAGGACTCCCTGGTTTACCTTGCCTCAGCCATCATCGACCCCTACTACATGAAGATGAAGGATGAGAGCAAGAAGGACAAGATCGCATGGCACGGTGCCTGGGAGCAGAGACTGGATGAAGAACACAAGCTATGAGATGTACAGGCAGATTGTTGACATGACGAAGTGCCTTCATCCTGCCCCGGACGAGGGATCGAGGCACACAGCAGTGGCGGCATCACCACAAGAAGTAAATGGTCAGATGATCATTTTTCCTAGTTTAGAATGCATGTAATTGTTTATTGAGGTGTGTGCGAATGTTTTGTATAGTCACTTATGTAATTGTGTGTTTATTTTGGTTATATATGTTGTTCTTCTATAGACAAAGCAAATCACATCGCACACAAACTAAACTAGGGAAGCCTGAAAGTGCATCTAGTGCCATCCCTAGTTCGTTTTGGAGTATTGATGACAAACATGGTTGAGGGACTAATGTGTTTTTGAGCTCCCAGGAAAACACAGGTACAAGTCCCTATTGATTCGGTTTACCCATCTAACATTACCCCTAAAATGTATGAAGACATTGGTGGTTCGCGAAGACATTCACATCGAAGATAATGACGCGTGCAGACATTTGCTTGATGACAACGGAGTGGAAAGACATAGTTTCTTTCGTAGTTTCATTTTCTTATTGCTTGAGTCATAGGAACCACCAAACTGTCAAGTGGGGTCCAAGTGAACAAAGTCAGAAAACTGACGTGATGCACAACCCAAATCCTATGTCTTCAAGTAAAGACAATGAGAGAAAAATCTTATCCTGAGTTGGATAACTCAGCTTTACTTGTAGCCCAAGTCAAGCTGCCACGTGTGTTTCAAATTGGACCGTTGGATACATGTCGGTTCCCTAATGACCCAGGGTCATTTTAGACAAATCATATCGGGTTGCCCCCAAGATATAAATATCCACCCCTCCACCATGAATTGGTGGCTGCTCAGAGTTAGTGCACGGATTTTCTCATTTGAGAGCAACCCATTGATGTCGCTTGAAGCTACGTCGGTATTTCCCCAAAGAGGAAGGGATGATGGAGCACAACGACGGTAGGTATTTCCCTAATATATGAAACCAAGGTTATCGAACCAGTAGGAGAATCAAGCAACACAATAGAAACAACACCTGCACACAAATAACAACTTCTCGCAACCCGACGTGTTAAAGGGGTTGTCAATCCCTTCCGGGGTACGGCGCCTCAAGATAGGCAAACAGACGTGAGGTAAATTTGTAGTAGATTGATAGATCAAACGCCAAATAAAATAAATAAGAATAAATTGCAGCAAGGTATTTTTGTATTTTTGGTTTATTAGATCTAAAAATTAATGCAAAGGAAAAAGAGACCCGGGGCCGTAGGTTTCACTAGCGGCTTCTCTCGAGAAAAATAGCGAACGATGGGTGAACAAGTTACTATTGGGTAATTGATAGAACTTCAAATAATCATGACGATATTCAGGCAATGAACATTACATAGGCATCACGTCCAAGATTAGTAGGCTGACTCCTGCCTGTATCTACTACTATTACTCCACACATCGACCGCTATCCAGCATTCATCTAGTGTATTAAGTTCATGGAGAAACGGAGTAATGCAATAAGAACGATGACACGATGTAGAGAAGATCTATCTATGTAGAGATAGACCCCATCGTTTCATCCTTAGTAGCAACGATACAGACGTGTCGGTTCCCCTTCTATCACTGGGATCAAGGACTGTAAGATCGAACCCACAACAAAGCAGCTCTTCCCATTGTAAGATAAATAGATCAAGTTGGCCAAACAAAACCCAAATATCAGAGAAGAAATACAATGTTATAAGCAATCATGCCTAAAAGAGATCAAAGAAACTCAAATACTTTCATGGATTAAAAAAGATAGGTATGATCATAAACTCAAAGTTCATCGATCCCAACAAACACACCGCAAAAAGAGTTACATCATATGGATCTCCAAGAGACCATTGTATTGAGAATCAAGAGAGAGAGAGAGAGGAAGCCATCTAGCTACTAACTACGGACCCGAAGGTCTACAAGGAACTACTCATGCATCATCGGAGAGGCACCAATGGAGGTCGTGAACCCCATCCGAGATGGTGTCTTGATTGGATCTGGTGGTTCTGGACTTCGCGGCGGCTGGATCAATATTTTGTCGACTCCCCTAGGGTTTCTGGAATATTGGGGTATTTATAGAGCAAAGAGGCGGTCCGAGGGGCACCCGAGGTGGGCACAACCCACCAGGGCGCGCTTGGGCCTCCTGACGCGCCTTGGTGGGTTGTGCTCTCCTCGGAGCACCCCTAAGCGCAGCCAGGGCCCATTATGTTCCTTCTGGTCCCAAAAAAATCTCCTTAAAGTTTCGTTGCGTTTGGACTCCATTTGGTATTGATTTTCTGCGATGTAAAAAACATGGAAAAAAACAGTAAGGGGCACTTGGCACTATGTCAATTGGTTAGCACCAAAAAATGATATAAAATGATTATAAAACATCCAAGGTTGATAATATAATAGCATGTAACAATCAAAAATTATAGATACGTTGGAGACGTATCAGCATTGCCAAGCTTAACTCCTACTCGTCCTCGAGTAGGGAAGTGATAAAAACATAATTTTTGATGTGGAATGTTGCCTACCATGTCATATCATATTCTTTCTTTATAGCATGGACTTTGTACTTTTGTATTTTTCAAAGCAATAGTCTAATTTTGACATGATAATTTAAATACTCAAGCATATCAACAAGTAACCATGTCTTTCAAAATATCAATGCTAAAATAAGCTATCCGTAGCCCATCATGCTCAATCATTGATCAATTCATGAAACACACTCACATATTAGCTACACCCAATACTCAAGTATGATCATATTGCCTCCTAGTTGGTGCTTTTATAAGAGAATATGGAGACTCAAATTCAAAAATTAAAATTGCGCAAAGTAGAAGAAAGGCCCTTCGGAGAGGGGCGTAGGTTTTCGTAGAGGTGCCAGAGCTCAAAGCGAAAAACTTAGAGATAAAAACATTTTGGGAGGTGTATCCTTCGGACCAACGAAAACGACTTAGAGTTCCCAACACTTTCCATGCTTATATATATCATAGGAGGTTCCCAAATAAAAAAATAAAGTTTATTCCTTTTTCCACCACACTTTCACTTTCCATGGCTAATCGTATCCACGGGTGCCTTCCATACCAACACTTTCCAAGGAATTTATTATTTGACAACATAAAGTAAATTCATTTTTTTCATTTCGGGACTGGGCATCCCTAATACCTTTGACTTACTATCGTGCAATGAAAAATGAATAAACACTCATCGTGAGAATAACACATCTAGCATGGAAAATATTAGCCACCCCTCACCGCTCCACGAGGGAAACGAACATGCAAAAGAGAAGTTTATTTTGAAAATTAGATATGGCACATGCAAATTTGCTTAGAATGGCAAAAGAATACCGCATATAGGTAGATATAGTGGATTCATGTGGCAAAACTGGTTTAAAGGATTTTGGATGCACAAGTAGAGATCATACTTAGTGCAAAATGAAGGCTAGCAAAAGAATGAGAAACGACCAACCAAGAAACAGGTAATCTCATAAGCAAGCATTAAGAATAATTAACATCGAATAATGCACCACAAGTAGGATATAATTTCATTGCATGACTAATGACTTTCATGCTTGCATAGGGAATCACAAACCTTAACACCAATATTCTTACTAAAGCATAATTACTCATCAACATAGCTCACATATCACATCATCATATCTCAAAACTATTACTAAGAATCAAGTTTATGTTTTCCAATGATCTTCATGAAAGTTTTTATTATATCCTTCTTGGATATCTAGCACTTTGGGACTAATTTTCATGTGTTGCTTTTCATAATCTCAAACAAATATGATCATGAGCATAATATTTCTTTCTTTATCTCAAATTAATTTAAGTGAAGCAAGAGAGAATTTCTTGAAAATTTTACTAACTATCAAATAAATATAAGTGAAGTAAGAGAGCATTTCTTCAAAAATACTAGGCACACCGTGCTCAAAATGATATAAGTGAAGCACCAGAGCAAGTCAATAGCTCATAAAAGACTTAAGTGAAGCAAAGAGAGCAATTCTAATAAGTCATGACATAATTTTGCCTCTCTCATATATGTGTGTACAGCAAGGGATCAAGACTTAAAACAGAAAATAAAACAAGCAAAGACGCATATCATACAAGACGCTCCAAGCAAAACACATAGTATGTGACGAATAAAAATATAGCTTCGAGTAAAATACCGATGGTCGTTAGAAGAAAGAGGGGATGCCACTCGGGGGCATCCCCAAGCTTAGTTGGTTGCTCATTTTTGGATAATAGCTTGGGATGCCGGGGCATCCCCAAGCTTAGACTCTTCTACTCCTTATTCCTTCATCCATCGTAAGATAACCCAAAACATGAAAACTTTAATCACACAAAACTCAACAAAACCTTCGTGGGATCCGTTAGTATAAGAAAATAAATCACTACTATAAGTGTTGTATCAAACCAATTCATATTTTTTTCTTGCATTATATCTACTATATTCCAACATTTCTATGGCAAAAACTCATCAAAGAAACCCATAGAGCCATCAAAATAAGCAGACAACGCAAAGAAAACAGAAATCTATCAAAACAGAACAGTCTGTAGCAATCTGACTATTTCAAATACTTATGTAACTCCAAAAATTCTGAAAAATTAGGACGACCTGGGCAGTTTGTATATTGATCTAATTCAAAAGGAATGGGTATTTTATCGCTCTCTGGTAAAAAATCAGAATTATTTTCGTGAGTGCAAAAGTTTCTCTTTTTTCAGCAAGATCAAACAACTATCACCCAAGAAGATCGTAATGGCTTTACTTGGCACAAACACTAACTAAAACATAAAAAACACAATCATAACAGTAGCATAATTGTGCTAACACTCAAGAACAGGAAGCAAAAAAGCAAAAATAAATTTTATTCATTGGGTTGCCTCCCAACAAGCGCTATAGTTTTACGCCCTTAGCTAGGCATAAAGCAAGGATCTAAGTTTTTTCATCCTTGTCCTTTTGAAAGCAAAGGGAAAAATTCCTATCAATGGCATTTAATTTTCTATTTTGTGAAAGCACATGGCCATTGATAGCATACGAAAGATTAAGCACGTTGCAAAAATTCATATCTGAACTAGCCTTCATCTCTTTGATTGTTTCATTTTAATAAAAGCACATAAGGGTAGTTGATTCAACATTTTCTCCCTTGGGGTGCCGAAATATGACTTTCATCTTTTCATAAGTATAAACGGCATCCCCTTCAAGAAAATCGTTTTCAAATATAGAATCCAAAACTTGCTTGAAGAAATAAGGTAGACCAACATAAAAACTTTTCAAGTATATCTCTATCTGATATTGGGGCACATAGCTAGCTCGAAATCTCAACAACCTATCCCAAGCATCTTTCAAAGATTCATCAAGCAAATAACGAAAAATTCCGGGATCATCTTCATCAAAATTATTAGAGTTTTCCTTAGCAACCCTAGTAAGTCTTTCCATAGCATCATTATCTATGAGCTTAGAGAGGACAAAGGGGTTGTCCAAAGCATTGAAACTCGGGAGAAAATCCTTAGCTTCTCTACGATCAGTCATGGCAACAGAGAAGAGAGTCTAAGAGAACGAAAAAAATAGCCAATGAAAAAGAGGACGAATAAAACGACAATTTTTTGTGAAGTGGGGGAGAGGAAAACTAGAGAAAAATGGCAAATAATGTAAATTGCGAGGAGATGAGATTTGTGATTAGGAACCTGGTATATGTTGAAGATCCTCCCCAGCAACAGTGCTAGAAATGGCATGTGGTCGGGAGACTATCTTTACTTGATCCTTCCCCGACAACGGTGCTAGAAATTCCTTTTAATGTCGCTTGAAGCTACGTCAGTATTTCCCCAAATAGGAAGGGATGATGCAGCACAGCGGCGGTAGGTATTTCCCTCAGATATGGAGCCAAGGTTTTCGAACCAGTAGGAGAACCAAGCAACACAACATAAACAGCACATGCGCACAAATAACAACTTCTCGCAACCCGACGTGTTAAAAGGGGTTGTCAATCCCTTCCGGGGTATCGCGCCTCAAGATAGGAAAACTGACGTGAGGTAAATTTGTAGTAGATTGATAGATCGAACACCAAAAAAATAAATAAGAATAAATTGCAGCAAGATATTTTTATTTTTGGTTTAATAGATCTGAAAATAAATGCAAAGGAAAAGTAGATCGCAAAGGCAAATATATGAAAAAGAGACTCGGGGGCGTAGGTTTCACTAGCGGCTTCTCTCGAGAAAAATAGCAAACATTGGGTGAACAAATTACTGTTGGGCAATTAATAGAACTTGAAATAATATGACGATATCCAGGCAACGATCATTACATAGGCATCACGTCCAAGATTAGTAGACCGACTCCTGCCTGCATCTACTACTATTACTCCACACGTCAACCGCTATCCAGCATGCATCTAGTGTATTAAGTTCATGGAGAAACAGAATAATGCAATAAGAATGATGACATCTTGTAGACAAGATCTATCTATGTAGAGATAGACCCCATCGTTTTATCCTTAGTAGCAACGATAGATACGTGTCGGTTCCCCTTCTGTCACTGGGATCAAGCACCGTAAGACCGAACCCACAACAAAGCACCTCTTCCCATTGCAAGATAAATAGATCAAGTTGGCCAAACAAAACTCAAATGTCGGAGAAGAGATACGAGGCTATAAGTAATCATGCATGAAAGAGATCAAAGAAACTCAAATACTTTCATGGATATAAAAAGATATAAACTCAAAGTTCATCAATCCCAACAAACACACCACAAAAAGAGTTACATCATATGGATCTCCAAGAGACCATTGTATTGAGAATGAAGCGAGAGAGAGGAAGTGTAGCGACCAGACCTCAAACAGTCTGATCTCTGTGCTCCGGTGTCATCCCTGGATCAGTAATGCTGACACCACACAGTACTCGGAGGATTTATAGCAGAGTAGCAATCACACACTTATTACATCGAGAGTCTCAAAAGAGAACTTATTACAATAAATATGGCTTAAGGCCATCTAATAACGATAACAGCGGAAGGCTTGGAAGATAAGTGAGTCCATCAACTCCAACGGCATCACTGAGTATAGAACCACGACCTAAAACTCCTTAATCATCGTCTGAAAAGTCTGCAACATTAACGTTGCAGCCCGAAAACGGGTCAGCACATGGAGTATGCTGGCAATGTAACACATAGAGAGTAATGGAATGAAACAGCTATACTATATGCATATTTGGCTGGTGGAAAGCTCTATGGTTACAGTTTTTGCGTAAAGCCAATTTTTCCCTACTTCAAAGGAATAAATTTATTTAACTATCATGGTAGTTGTTAAACATTGAGAATGGTTGACAGCATTCTCAATCCCAATTAAGCATCATCATTAAACATAACCTAACAAAATTAATTTAGAGTAACATGTTGAGATTCACTTGAAAATCCAAGGTACTAGATACTCAAGATGTCCATAACCAGGGACACGACTAATCATGATTAGTTTGTTACACTCTGCAGAGGTTTGCGCACTTTTAACCACAAGACTCGATCGCCTCCGTTTGGTTTCTCGCACTACATGGTGTTTGAGAAGACGGATGACCGAGACATAGTCTTTCAGAAGCGCTAGCACCTTACGATGGGTAGACCGTACCACCTACATCCCCTACATCTGCTAGTCTACCACTGTAAGAGTTCGCACGACTTAGTCAACTATGCTAGAGCCCATAATAGCTTGTGGCTGCACACGGAAGTTTCTAGTATGAATAGTCTCATGATCCCTTTGAGCCTGGGTGGTGGTCCAAAGAAAAACAGGCAAGTCCTGGAATACCCAGGTGCCTCAATCCACCCAGATGTGTGTTTAAGTTGCCACCTTAGATAAACCATTAATTAACAATCTCACATCTCTCATGGATTTCACTCACCCAATCCACGTCTACTAGCATCGCATGGCATAATAAGCAAACGTAGAAGTAACTCCCAAAGGTTTGAAAGTAAACTGGTAATAGGTACTACCTCATCTACTTCCCATCCCACAATTTAATTAGATCCTAATCATGCAATGTGTGAGGTTTGATCTAATGCAATAAAACTGGGTAGTAGAGAAGGTATGATCAAAGTGTTACTTGCCTTGCTGGTGATCCGGGAAACCTAGCGATTCGAAGTAACAAGCGGCGCACTCCAGATACTCTATCACAAACAAACAAACGACCATACAATAAGTACTCATCTAATGCACAGGTAAAACTCAAATAAGAGATCTAACCAAAAGGTTCAACTTAAGAACTCCGGTTAGCAAAAATAATCAAATCGAACAAAGCAATGAAAGTCAAACGGCGAAAGAAAACAACTTAATTCTAGTAATCTAGATCTAGGGCAAATTTTACAGTAGAAAAATCTATTTTAAGTTGGTTAAACGGATAGAGGGTTTCGACACGAAACTCTAGGCGCTTGAATCGCCTGATTCCAATAAACGAGCGAAAAGTTAAACTAAAACGAAAATCGGATCAGGAATCACGATCAGAAAAATCACAGATTTAATCCGAGAAAAGAAAACTGACGAACAGTTAATCGAACGGACGTTCGTTAACAGAAACTAATCGGTGAACACGTTCGCTAAAACGAACGGATCGGTGAACGTTCACTAATTAAATAAACCAGGAAAAAAACCGAGGCGGTTTTTTTTAAAATAATAATAAACCGAGGTGGTTTTTTAAAAAAACGAACGGCGCACGGCGGCGGCTATACCTCCGGCGAGGTACTCCGGCGGGTTGGCAGGGTGCGGCGAGGTGCGGCGAGGTGCGGGTGGGGTGAGGTGAGGGGCGGCGGGAGGGGGGGTTCGGTATTTAAGGAGGGGGTGTGCTGCCTTGGGGGAGGGGGCACGGCGGCGGCTCCGAGCCGGACTCGGGCGGCACGCGGCTCCGGTCTCCTGGAGGGAAACGACAGGCGGCGGAGTGGGCCGTCAGCTGGGCCTTGGCCCAGTCGGGGCGCGGCGTTTTTTTTAATATTCCGCTCGGAAGAAAAGAATAAAAAGAAATAATAGATGGACTCCAAAAATTCTGAAATAAATTTTCACGGGCTTCTAAAATCAAGCCTCACAAGGTGAACATTTATTTGGGACCTAAATGCAATTTTGAAAAACACACTTTTTCCTAAATTCAAATAAAACACCGAAAAACTCTGAAATAAAATCTTATTTGATTTTATTATTAAATCCTCAATATTTCTTTATTTTTGGAAAGTCATTTTATTCCCTCTCTCATATTTTTGTAATAGAAATAATTGATGATAAAATAAATAAAATCAAATGATCCTATTCTCAAAATTTGAGAGAACTCAAATATGAAAATGTCGAAATCCCCAACTGTCTCCGTGGGTCATTGAGTTGCGTAGAATTTCTAGGATCAACCAGAATGCAAAAGAAATATGATATGCATTGATGATCTAATGTATAACATTCCAAATTGAAATTTTGGGATGTTACAAACCTACCCCCCTTAAGATGAATCTCGCCCTTGAGATTCGGGTTGGCTAGAAAATAGGTGAGGGTGGTCCTTGAACAAATCTTCCTCTCGCTCCCAGGTGGATTCATCCTCTGAGTGGTGGCTCCACTGAACTTTGCAAACCTTGATAACCTTGATGCGAGTAACTCGGTTGGCAAACTCGAGGATCTTGACTGGCTTCTCCTCGTAGGTCAAATCGTTATCTAACTGAATAGTTTCCAAAGGCACTGTATCTCTCAACGGTATGTCAGCCATCTCCGCGTGACATTTCTTCAATTGGGAAACATGGAACACATCATGAACTCCTGACAATCCTTCAGGCAATTCCAACTTGTAGGCCAGTTCTCCCATACGCTCCAAAACTCGATATGGTCCTACAAATCGTGGTGCTAAGTTCCCTTTAACTCCAAAATGCTTTGTTCCCTGAAGTGGAGATACTCGAAGATAAGCTCTATCTCCGACTTCGTAAACTGTCTCCTTGCGTTTAGAATCGGCATAACTTTTCTGTCTAGACGGGACTACCTTGAGCCTATCACGAATCAACTTCACCTTCTGTTCAGAGTCTTTAATCAAGTCAGGACCAAACAACTGACGGTCTCCAACTTCGTCCCATGACAACGGTGTCCTGCACCTCCTTCCGTATAAGGCTTCGAAAGGGGTCATCTTTAAACTGGTTTGGTAACTGTTGTTGTAAGAGAACTCTGCATATGGCAAATTATCGTCCCAACTTGATCCGTAATCTAGCGCACAAGCTCTCAGCATATCCTCCAAAATCTGATTGACTCTCTCAGTCTGTCCATCTGTCTGTGGATGAAAAGCTTTGCTGAATTCTAGCCTGGTACCCAAATTTTCATGCAACTGCTTCTAGAACTTTGAGGTAAACTGGGTTCCTCTATCTGATACGATACTCCTTGGAACTCCATGCAGACATACGATCCTGGTCATGTATATCTTTGCCAACTTAGCACTGGTGTAAGTGGTCTTTACTGGGATGAAATGAGCTACTTTCGTCAATCGATCAACTACAACCCAAATTGAGTCATAGCCTGAACGAGTCCTGGGCAATCCCGTGATAAAATCCATGCCTAGCTTATCCCACTTCCATTCGGGTATCGGCAATGGTTGTAACAATCCTGCTGGCTTTTGATGCTCTGCCTTTACTCTCTGGCACACATCACAAACGGCTACATACTCCGCTATATCCTTCTTCATTCCGGTCCACCAGAAAATATCCTTCAAATCCAAATACATCTTGGTATTTCCTGGATGAATTGAATATGGTGAATCGTGTGCCTCTTGCAAAATCAACTTCTCGATCTCCGGGTCATTGGGCACGTAAACGCGGTCTTCAAACCATAGGGTGTCGTGTTCATCCTCACGAAATCCTTTAGATTTTCCTTTGCTCAGTTTCTTCTTTATAGCGGCAATCTCTTTGTCAGTTTTCTGAGCTTTTCTGATTCTATCCATCAAAGTTGACTGAATCTCCAATGCTGCTACATAGCCTCTCGGAACTATTTCCACACATAGTTCACGAAGATTATCCGCTAACTCCTTGGGTATTTCTCCCGTCATTAATGTATTGACATGGCTCTTACGGCTTAATGCGTCAGCTACTACATTAGCCTTTCCGGGGTGATAATGCAATTTCATATCATAATCCTTGATAAGCTCCAACCATCTCCTTTGTCTGAGGTTCAACTCCTTCTGGGTGAAAATGTACTTGAAACTCTTATGATCCGTGTACACCTCACAATGATTAACAATGAGAAAATGTCTCCATCTTTTCAAGGCATGCACTACGGCTGCTAACTCCAAATCATGCGTAGCATAATTCAACTCATGAGGCTTCAGTTGTCTTGAGGCATATGAAACAACTCTCCCTTCCTGCATAAGCACTGCTCCAAGTCCTCGACGTGAAGCATTGCAGTACACCTCATAATCCTTGGTCTGGTCTGGCAAAATCAACACTGGTGAGGTAACCAGACGTTTCTTCAACTCCTGGAAACTAGCCTCACACTCCTCTGTCCATATGAATTTGGTATCCTTCTTTAATAACTCTGTCATAGGCTTCAAAATCTTTGAGAAATTCTCAATAAATCTCCGATAGTATCCTGCGAGTCCAAGAAAACTCCGGATCTCTCCAACTGTTGTTGGGGCTTCCCACTTGGTCACGGTTTCAACTTTAGCGGGATCTACTGCTATACCTTCACCAGATATAACATGTCCGAGGAATCCTACTTCCTTTAACCAAAACTCACATTTGCTGAACTTGGCATATAATTGATGTTCTCTGAGCTTTCCAAGTACCAAACGCAATTGCTCCTTATGTTCCTCTTCATCCTTCGAATAAACTAGGATAGCATCAATGAACACTACGACGAACTTATCCAAAAACTCCATAAACACTTTGTTCATCATGTTCATAAAATAGGCAGGTGCGTTAGTCAGACCAAATGACATAACGGTATACTCATACAGCCCATATCTGGTAGTAAAAGTTGTCTTCGGAATATCCTGTTCTCGAATCTTCAACTGGTGGTATCCTGATCGCAGATCGATCTTGGAAAATACCTTAGCTCCTTGCAATCAATCAAACAGATCATTGATCATTGGTAATGGGTACTTGTTCTTGATCGTTACTTCATTCAATCCTCGATAATCAACAACCATCCTTAACGATCCATCCTTCTTCTCCACTAGAAGTACTGGCGATCTCGAAGGTGAAGAACTTGGGCGAATATATCCCTTATCCAGTAACTCCTTAATCTGCTTCTTAATTTCCACGAAATCATTTGCTAGCATCCTATATGGTCTCTTTGATATTGGCCCTGTGCCTGGCAATAGCTTAATCAAGAACTCAATATCTCTATCCGGTGGCATGCCTGGCAACTCTTCTAGAAATACATCAGGGAAATCTCTTACCACTGGTACTTCCTCCTGCACAACTCCTGTTAGGCAATTTACTTGGGCCCCCTTTGGCACATGCCGGGATACATACTTGATCCTGCTCCCTTCTGGGGTAGTAAGCAGAATTGACTTACTAGCACATTCAATATTCCCTTCATACTTTGATAACCAATCCATGCCTAATATCACATCCAATCCTTGAGATTCCAATACTATTAGGTCTGAGGGAAAAACATAGTTACCAATCCTTAATGGTAACCGATCACACCATAGACTAGCCACATACTCTGCTCCGGGCGAGGTTACTAACATGGGTGACCTAAGGGCTTGGGTTGGTAGGTTATACTTATCCACAAATCCCCTTGAGATGTATGAATGCGATGCACCAGTATCAAAAAGAACTAGTGCAGTAAATGACTTAACCAAAAACTTACCTATTACTGCATCGGGCTGAGCTTCAACCTCCACCACGCTAACGTGGTTCACCTGTCCCCTATTGAAAGGGTTTGGTTTCTTCCCAGAACTTCCATTGCTAATTCCATTTTGTAATTTAGGACATTCATTGGCATAATGTCCTGTCTTCGAACACTTAAAACAAGTGACTTGACTTAGGTCCTTCTTGGCTGGGGTTGAGGGATTGATGCGGTTCTGGCCGTTGCTTCCTCCATTGCCATTACCATTTTTGGTGCCATTGTGATTGTGCGAGCTACCTCCTCCATGGGAATGCTGAAAGTGTCCTCCCGGTCTAGGGGTAAAACGTGGCTTCTGCTGAGATCCTGAATTGTACTTTCCTTGTCCATATTTCCTCTTGCGATTTTACATTTTTTGCTGCTTCCCTTCAATCATAAGAGCACGATCTACCAACTCCTAGTAGTTGTTGAAGGTGGCTACCATCAACTACATGCTCAACTCATCATTCAGTCCTTCCAGAAACTTCTCTTGCTTAGTTGCATCAGTAGCGACGTCATTTGGGGCATAACGTGCTAACTTACTAAATTCCTCCACATACTGGCCAACTGTCTGTCCTCCTTGGCGCAAGTTACGAAACTCACGCTTCTTCATGGCCATAGCTCCTGCAGAAACATGTGTAGTACGAAAAGCCTGCTGAAACTGGTCCCATGTGACAGTGTCTACAGGAAAAGTGGATGTGAAATTCTCCCACCATGATGCTGCGGGTCCTTCTAGCTGATGTGCGGCAAACTTCACCTTCTCCGCATTTGTGCATCCTGCTGTGGTCAACTCCCTTGCTATCTTGCGGAGCCAATCATCTGCTACTATCGGCTCGGTGCTACTGGAAAACACCGGCGGATTCAGCCTAAGAAAACGGGCTAAGTGGTCAATAGGTGGTGGTGGTGGTGGTGGTGGGTTGTTGTTGTTGTTCCCCTAATTCTGATTCTGGACTAGCAACTGCATCAATGTGTTCTGCTGCTGGATCAACTGGGTGAGCTCCAGTGGGAAAGCAAATCCGGGGTCACGTCTCTGAGGCATCTGTGGGTTTAGAAAAGATGAGATATAAGAATAGAGGGGGTCTAAAGAGAAAACACTACCCATATGCACATGAGGCAAAAGCAAACAATTCACTTCAATCAATCAAACAAAGGCATACAATCGATCTAACTATCGCAAAAGTGCTCGGACTACTATATTTACATGGTGGACTACTACTACTGATGAGGTGGTCTACTAGAAATATTCTTCGGTTGCAGATTCCGTGATATCTGCTCCAGCTTCATCAACATAGTCATCATTGCTACTATCTGCTTCCGAGTCGGTGCCGTCGATGATGATGTAGTCTTCCGGGCTAATTTCCTTGGGTTCTTCATCTTCATCTACTGGCGTAGGGCCTCCCATAAATATTCCAATCTTCTTGATCAGGTCGTCATTCTTCTCCACCAATACTTCAATTTCTTCTTCATAATCTTCACGAGTAGCCTTGAGTTCTTCCTCCAGTTCCTTGATTCTTGTCCTAGCTTCCTTCAGATCTATCATGTCGGCACACATCTAGTTCTCCTGTCATCGAATGTGCCAGTTTAATTCCTGGATAAAAGCTGCGATTGATCTATCCTTCCTGGTGCTGATCATCTCCCAGTGTTCATCTCGGCGCCCACAAATCTGGTAGATAGTATCCTTGAGATCCTTGCGGTAGACTTCTCCAATGCGTCCCATGGCGATGTGAGCTACCATGCTCTTTCCTAGTCTCCAAGTTGGTGCATCAAATGAAAACTCTATGGGCTCAGTGACTGGCATGAACGTCCTGCCTGGAACTTGAACTTGAATCATCCAGCGCTCTTCTTCAGGTAAAGTGGCGTTGTAGGTTCCCATGAAGCTTGGTACTCCTATGTTCAGGTATCTAGTGACTTCTTTCAAGTGTCGTCCAAAGGGTGTATCTTCATCCGGTTGTGTGAACTTGTTCCTTGCATCCGCCATCCTAAAGAGTAGAAAAGATGAGAAGTCAGAAGAGAAGAGAGTGAATAGTGATCTAGGTCTTTTAGCTTAGTGGTCGTGTCCTACAGTCAGCGTGTGCTCTGATACCATCTCTGTAGCGACCAGACCTCAAACAGTCTGATCTCTGTGCTCCGGAGTCATCCCTGGATCAGTAATGCTGACACCACACAGTACTCGGAGGATTTATAGCAGAGTAGCAATCACACACTTATTACATCGAGAGTCTCAAAAGAGAACTTATGACAATAAATATGGCTTAAGGCCATCTAATAACGATAACAGCGGAAGGCATGGAATATAAGTGAGTCCATCAACTCCAACGGCATCACTGAGTATAGAACCATGACCTAAAACTCCTTATTTGTCGTCTGAAAAGTCTGCAACATTAACGTTGCAGCCCGAAAATGGGTCAGCACATGGAATATGCTGGCAATGTAGCACATAGAGAGTAATCGAATGAAACAGCTATACTATATGCATATTTGGCTGGTGGAAAGCTCTATGGTTACTGTTTTTGCGTAAAGCCAATTTTTCCGTACTTCAAAGGAATAAATTTATTTAACTATCATGGTAGTTGTTAAACATTGAGAATGGTTGACATCATTCTCAATCCCAATTAAGCATCATCATTAAACATAACCCAACAAAATTAATTTAGAGTAACATGTTGAGATTCACATGAAAATCCAAGGTACTAGATACTCAAGATGTCCATAACCGGGGACACGGCTAATCATGATTAGTTTGTTACACTCTGCAGAGGTTTGCGCACTTTTCCCCACAAGACTCGATCGCCTCCGTTTGGTTTCTCGCACTACATGGTGTTTGAGAACACGGATGACCGAGACATAGTCTTTCAGAAGCGCTAGCACCGTACGATGGGTAGACTGTACCACCTACATCCCCTACATCTTCTAGTCTACCACTGTAAGAGTTCGCACGACTTAGTCAACTATGCTAGAGCCCATAATAGCTTGTGGCTGCACACGGAAGTTTCTAGTATGAATAGTCTCATGATCCCTTTGAGTTTGGGTGGCGGTCCAAAGAAAAACAAGCAAGTCCTGGAATACCTAGGTGCCTCAATCCACCCAGATGTGTGTTTAAGTTGCCACACCAGCAATTAACAATCTCACATCTGTCATGGATTTCACTCACCCAATCCACATCTACTAGCATAGCATGGCATAATAAGCAAACTTAGAAGTAACTCCCAAAGGTTTGAAAGTAAACTGGTAATAGGTACTACCTCATCTACTTCCCATCCCACAATTTAATTAGATCCTAATCATGCAATGTGTGAGGATTGATCTAATGCAATAAAACTGGGTAGTAGAGAAGGTATGATCAAAGTGTTACTTGCCTTGCTGATGATCCGAGAAACCTAGCGATTCGAAGTAACAGGCGGCGCACTCCGGATACTCTATCGCAAATAAACAAACGAGCATACAATAAGTACTCATCTAATGCACAGGTAAAACTCAAATAAGAGATCTAACCAGAAGGTTCAACTTAAGAACTCCGGTTAGTAAAAAGAATCAAATCGAACAAAGCAACAAAAGTCAAACGGCGAAAGAAAACAACTTCGTTCTAGTAATCTGGATCTAGGGCAAATTTTAAAGTAGCAAAATCTAGTTTAAGTTGGTTAAACGGATAGAGGGTTTCAAGACGAAACTCTAGGCGCTTGAATCGCCTGATTCCGATAAACGAGCGAAAAGTTAAACTAAAACGAAAATCGGATCAGGAATCGCGATCAGAAAAATCGTGGATTTAATCCGAGAAAAGAAAACTGACGAACAGTTAATCGAACGGACGTTCGTTAACAGAAACTAACCGGTGAACACGTTCGCTAAAACAAACGGATCGGTGAACGTTCACTAATTAAATAAACCAGGGAAAAAAATAAACCGAGGCAGTTTTTTAAAAAAAATAATAAACCGAGGCGGTTTTTTTTTTAAAAACGAACGGCGCACGGTGGCGGCTATACCTCCGGCGAGGTACTCCGGCGGGTCGGCGGGGTGCGGCGCGGCGACGGGAGGCGGCACGGGTGGCGGGCGGCGGCTGCGGCTCGGCGGGCGGCTCGGGGCAGGGTGGGCTG
>NC_041382.1:424765967-424785489 GCF_002162155.2 Triticum dicoccoides
CCTTGGGGTAGGGGCGCACGGCGGCGGCTCCGAGCCGGACTCGGGCGGCGGCGCGGCTCCGGTCTCCTGGAGGGAGACGGCAGGCGGCGGAGTGGGCCGTCGGCTGGGCCTTGGCCCAGTCGGCGCGCGGCGTGTTTTTTTAAATATTCCGCTCGGAAGAAAAGGATAAAAAGAAATACTAAACGGACTCCAAAAATTCCAAAATAAATTTTCTCGGGCTTCTAAAATCAAGCCTCACAAGGTGAACATTTATTTGGGACCTAAATGCAATTTTGAAAAACACACTTTTTCCTAAATTGAAATAAAACACCGAAAAACTCCGAAATAAAATCTTATTTGATTTTATTATTAAATCCTCAATATTTCTTTATTTTGGGAAAGTCATTTTATTCCCTCTCTCATATTTTTGTAATAGAAATAATTAATGATAAAATAAATAAAATCAAATGATCCTATTCTCAAAATTTGAGAGAACTCAAATTTGAAAATATCAAAATCCCCAAGTCTCTCGGTGGGTCATTGAGTTGCGTAGAATTTCTAGGATCAACAGAATGCAAAAGAAATATTATATGCATTGATGATCTAACGTATAAAATTCCAAATTGAAAATTTGGGATGTTACAGGAAGCCATCTAGCTACTAACTACGAACCTGAAGGTCTACAAAGAACTACTCACGCATCATCGAAGAGGCACCAATGGAGGTGGTGAAAACCATCCGAGATGGTGTCTAGATTGGATTTGGTGGTTCTGGACTTTGCGGCGGCTGGATCAATATTTCGTCGACTCCCGTAGGGTTTCTGGAATATTTGGGTATTTATAGATCAAAGAGGCAGTCCGGGGGCACCCGAGGTGGGCACAACCCACCAGGGCGCGCCTGGGCCTCCTGGCGTGCCCTGGTGGCTTGTGCTCTCCTCGGAGCACCCCTAGGCGCAGCTAGGGCCCATTATGTTCCTTCTGGTCCAAAAAAAATCTCTTTTAAGTTTTGTTGCGTTTGGACTCCATTTGGTATTGATTTTCTGGGATGTAAAAAACATGGAAAAAACAACTACTCGCACTTGGCACTATGTCAATAGGTTAGTACCAAAAAATGATATAAAATGACTATAAAATTATTATAAAACGTCCAAGATTGATAATATAACAACATGGAACTATCAAAAATTATAGATACGTTGGAGACGTATCACCCACCTTTGAAGCCTTTGAAAGAGAATCCTTGCGAGGACAACTCAAAACTCCTAGAGCCCAAAGAGTGTTTGGCATCACTAAAGTCTTTCTGTCCGCGTGATCTGAAGAATTGTTACACTTGAATACTGTGATCTTCCAGTCGGTTAGGCATCACGCTCTGAGGATCCAAGAGTCATTGTGGATCACCGGTGAATGAAGTCTGTGAAGGTTTGTAAGTCTACCTTGAATACTTACCTGAGTGATTGGGCGAGGACTAAGTGACCTTCGCTCAAGGGGAATAAGGTGAAGACGTGGTCTTCTGAGTTCTATCTCAGCCTCCCTAACCAGACATACAGTTGCCACAGTAACTAGAACTGGTCTACCAAATCCTTGTCTTCGTGAAGCAACTGGTTCTATCACTTCACCCCTTTACTTACAGTTTAGATTTGTGAAGTCACTACTTCCCTTCTCTCACTATCTTCATCGTGTGAAGACATTCACTGATGATTGCACATTTGGCTTCATATTGTCTTCCAATTCTGATCTGTCTACCTAGCTACTACTTGTCTTCATGCATTCCCTGTATTATACTGATACGTCTTTATCGTATCTACTTTTCCAAACACTTTTGCCCTTGTTTTGGACTCTAACTTGCATGATTTGAATGGAACTAACCCGGACTGACGCTATTTTCAGCAGAATTGCCATGGTGTTATTTTTGTGCAGAAAAGTTCTCGGAATGACCTAAAAATCAACGGAGAAATTTTTTGGAATATATAAAGAATACTAGCGAAAGAATCAAGTCCAGGGGGGCCACATCCGGTCCACGAGGGTGGGGGGCGCGCCTACCCCCTCTAGGCACGGCCCCCTGCCTCATGGGCCCCCTGGTGCTCCACCGACCTCAACTCCAACTCTATATATTCATGTTCGGGGAGAAAAAAAATCAGAGAGAAGGATTCATCACGTTTTACGATACGGAGCCGCCGCCAAGCCCTAATCTCTCTCAGGAGGGCTGATCTGGAGTCCGTTCGGGGCTCCGGAGAGGGGAATCCATCGCCATCGTCATCATCAACCTTCCTCCATCACCAATATCATGATGCTCACTGCCGTGCGGTGAGTAGTTATATCGTAGGATTGCTAGACGGTGATGGGTTGGATGAAATTTATCATGTAATTGAGTTAGTTTTGTTAGGGTTTGATCAATATTATCCATTATGTTCTTAGATTGATGTTACTATGACCTTGCTATACTTAATGCTTGTCAATAGGGCCCGAGTGCCATGATTTCAGATCTGAACCTATTATGTTTTCATGAATATATGTTAGTTCTTGATCCTATCTTGCAAGTCAATAGTCACCTACTATGTGTTATGATCCGGTAACCCCAAAGTGACAATAATCGGGATACTTACCGGTGATGACCGTAGTCTGAGGAGTTCATGTATTCACTAAGTGTTAATGCTTTGGTCCTGTACTCTATTAAGAGGAGGCCTTAATATCCCTTAGTTTCCAATAGGACCCCACTGCCACGGGAGGGTAGGAAAAAAGTTGCCATGCAAGTTCTTTTCCATAAGCACGTATGACTCTATTCGGAATACATGCCTACATTACATTGATGAACTGGAGCTAGTTCTGTGTCACCCTATGTTATAACTGTTGCATGAGGAATCACATCCAACATAATTATCCATCATTGATCCATTGCCTACGAGCTTTTCACATATTGATATTTGCTTAGTTACTTATCCGTTGCCACTGTTACAATCACTACAAAACTGCTACTGTTACTTTTGCTACCGTTACCGCTACTATCATATTACTTTGCTACTAAATACTTTGCTGTAGATATTAAGTTTTCCAGGTGTGGTTGAATTTACAACTCAGTTGCTAATACTTGAGAATATTCTGTGGCTCCCCTTGTGTCGAATCAATAAATTTGGGTTGAATACTCTATCCTCGAAAACTGTTGCAATCCCCTATACTTGTGGGTTATCAAGACTATTTTCTGGCGCCGTTGCCAGGGAGCATAGCTCTATTCTTTGAGTCACTTGGGATTTATATCTGCTGATCACTATCAAGAACTTGAAAGACAAAAGAACCAAGATTTTTCCCTCAATTACGAGCAGAGGTAAGGAACTGCCATCTAGCTCTGCACTTGATTCACCTTCTGTTTTGAGTAAACTTGCGACACCTACTCCCGCTATTCATTTTGATATGTCGCATGTTATTGATGATGCCACTTCTGCTATGCATGATACTTATGATGAAACTACTTCTTTGCTTGATAATACTATGCCACTAGGTGAATTTCTTGATGAACAACTTCCTAGGTCTAGAGAGAATGAAATTATTGAAACTGATAATATTGATGAAAGTGATGATGAAGATTCTCCCCCGACATATGAATTGCCTATTGTGCCTGAGGGTTATGTTATGGATGAAGAAACTGCTAGAGACTTTTTATCTTGCAATGATAGATATGATCTTAAGAAATTATTAGCTAAGCTTAAAGAAAAAACTTTGAATGCTAGAATGAAATATGACCCTGCTTTTGCTACTTCACATATCTGTATTTCTGATAAGGATTATGATTTCTCTGTTGATCCTGAGTTAATTACTTTGGTTGAATCTGATCTTTTTTATGGCTATGAATCTGAAACTGTTGTGGCACATCTTACTAAATGAAATGAGATAGCCACCCTGTTCACTAATGATGAGAAAACTCGCTATTACTTTATTCTTAAGTTGTTTCCATTCTCATTAAAGGGTGATGCTAAAACATGGTTTAATTCTCTTGATCCTGGTTGTGTGCGTAGTCCCCAGGATATGATTTATTACTTCTCTGCTAAATATTTCCCTGCTCATAAGAAACAAGCTGCCTTAAGGGAAATATATAATTTTGTGCAAATTGAAGAAGAGAGTCTCCCACAAGCTTGGGGGAGGCTTCTCCAATTACTTAATGCTTTGCCTGATCATCCTCTCAAGAAAAATGAAATACTTGATATCTTTTATAATGGACTAACTGATGCTTCCACAGACCACCTGGATAGTTCTGCTGGTTGTGTTTTCAGGGAAAGAACTGCCGATCAAGATGAATTGCTATTGAATAATATGTTGAGTAATGAAAATGATTGGACACTTCCTGAACCAACTCCTAGGCCAACTCCGAAGAAAAGGGGTATTCTATTTCTCAGTCCTGAAGATATGCAAGAGGCAAAGAAATATATGAAATAAAAAGGTATTAAAGCTGAAGATGTTAAGAATTTACCACCTATTGGAGAAATACATGGTCTTGATAACCCAACACATGTAGTAAAGGTAATTTCTCTCTATAGATTTGATGAAGGTGATATTCCTCATTATAAGTCTACTAGCCAATGTTTAGATGAGTTTGATAATTTTATTGTTAAACAAGAAAACTTCAATGCTTATGTTGGTAGACAATTGAAACATAATGCTTATATGATTGAACACTTGAGTGATTATATGTCTAGAGTTAAAAGTGAACTTAAACTTATTAGTAAACATGCTTCTATGTTACCACTCAAGTAGAACAAGTACTTAAGGCTCAGAATGATTTGCTCAATGAATTAAATAATAAGAAAAATGATAATGCTGTTAGAGTTATGAATAGAGGGGGTAAAATGACTCAGGAACCTTTGTATCCTGAAGGCCACCCTAAGAGAATTGAGCAAGATTCTCACAGAACTAATGTTGATGCACCTAGTTCTTCTAAGAAGAAAAAGAAAAATGATAGGACTTTGCATGCTTCTAGTGAACCTGTTGTTGACACACCTGAGAATCCCAATGATATTTCTATTTTTGATGCTGAAACACAATCTGGTAATGAACATGAACCTAGTGATAATGTTAATGATGATGTTCATGTTGATGCTCAACCTAGCAATGATAATAATGTGGAGATTGAACCTGATGTTGATCTTGATAACCCACAATTAAATAACCAACATTATGATAAGAACGACTTTGTTGCTAGGAAGCATGGTAAAGAAAGAGAACCATGGGTTCAGAAACCCATGCCTTTTCCTCCTAAACCATCCAAGAAAAAGGATGATGAGGATTTTGAGCGCTTTGTTGAAATGATTAGACCTATCTTTTTGCGTATGCCTTTGACTGATATGCTTAAAATGAATCCTTATGCTAAGTATATGAAAGATATTGTTACTAATAAAAGAAAGATACCGAAAGCTGAAATTTCCACCATGCTTGCTAATTACACTTTTAAAGGTGGAATACCAAAGAGACTTGGAGATCCAGGAGTACCAACTATACCATGCTCCATTAAGAGAAACTATGTTAAAACTGCTTTATGTGATCTCGGAGCCGGTGTTAGTGTTATGCCTCTCTCTTTATATCGTAGACTTGATTTGAATAAGTTGACACCTACTGAAATATCTTTGCAAATGGTTGATAAATCAACTGCTATACCTGTCAGTATTTGTGAGGATGTGCCTGTTGTGATTGCAAACGTTACTATTTTAACGGACCTTGTTATTCTTGACATTCCCGAGGACGATAGTATGTCTATTATTCTTGGAAGACCCTTTTTGAATACTGCAGGGCTGTTATTGATTGCAACAAAGGCAATGTCACTTTTCATGGTAATGGTAATGAGCATATGGTACACTTTCCGAGGAAGCAACCTCAAGTCCATAGTATCAATTCTATTAGAAAAATTTCAGCGATTACTATTGGAGGTTTTGAATTTCCTCTTCCTACTGTCAAGAAGAAATATGATATTCTTATTGTTGGGGATGTGTATATCCCAGTGGAGGTAACCTAGTGCTATTTGAAATTTCTCCAGTTTCATGCAATTCAGAATGAGTTTGTTAACAAGACTTGATCAACCTTGTTAGTGGATTCCTTTTGATGAGCATGAGATGGATGAAGTTAGAAAGCACAACTCTGTGTACCCTCCTTTTACTTTCCGTTATTTAGATTAAATAAAGTAAAAATAGTATTTTCTGTCCGTTTTCTGAATTATCCTTGCAATAAAAAATACCCCGAAAATAAAAGTTCTCCAAATGCCTTGAAAATTTAATATGATTTTTCTGGAATATTTAAGAATTATTGGCACTGAGAACACACCAGGGGGACCCACCATGTGCCCACGAGGGTGGAGGGCGCACCCTACCCCCCTGGGCGCGCCCCTACCTCGTCAACCCCACGTGGGTCCCCTCCACTTATTCTTGAACTCACACACTTCATCTTCCTCCAGAAAAAATCATCCATCAGCTCAAACCCGAGTTCTAGCTCATCTTGCTGCCATTTTCGATCTCCTTGCTCAAAGCTCCATTCACAAAACTGCTTTGGGGGATTGTTCTTCGGTATGTGACTCCTTCGATGGTCTAATTAGTTTTTGTTCTAGTGCTTTTATTTATTGAAAATTTTTGCTGCTTAGGTGACCCTCTTCTTGAGCTTGCATGTCAAATTTATGTGGTCAAAAGTAGTTTTAATGCATGATATAGCCTCTAGGAACTTGTAGGAGTAGTTGCTATCAATCTTGTTGAGTTTGGTTCACTTTTATTTTGAGTTGCTAAAAATTTCAGAAATTTTCAGAAAAAGATGAAGAGATTTTTGAGGGGCTCTTCGAGCCGAAGCTCGAAGGATAAGAAAAGTGAAGAGAATAAGAAGCCCAAATATAATCTCCCTCGTACTGCGGAAGTTCGGCCGTGTGAATGTCCTTGTGATGAGTTCTTGAGAGAAGCCAGGATTTATGAAGATTTTTATTATTTGGCTAAGAATGCAGGCCTCACCAACTTCGTCTACGACCAGCTCAAATAGTATCCCCTACTCACTAAATTTTTTGTGCAAAATTTTCATTTCCATGCTAGGATGTCGCCACCTTCTGTGGATTTTTATTTTTATGATGAGTATAAGGAGATGTCACTTCATGAATTTTGTGGGGTTTGCAAGTTTCCCTTTGAGGGCAGCATAGAGGAATCACATCATAATGATGTGGAAGGGTTTATTGATATGATCGCTGTAGGGGAGACGAGGAAGGTTTCTGATGCAAGAATTACTAGCATACATTTTCCTATTCTACGTTACTTTGCAATATTTGCTAGTAGATGCTTAATTGGCCGCGGGAACTGTGGAAACCTTAGTGCCCCTGATATTGTTATTTTGCGCCATGCTTTGTTTCATGATACCACTTTTAGCTTCGGCGCTATTGTTGCTAAACGGTTAAACCTGAACCGTACAAAGGGTCCCGTCTTTGGAGGCGTCTTTGCCTCGCGCCTTGCTGCACACTTTAACATACCTATTAGGCATTATGAGAAAGAGGAAAAGTTGTTGCCTCCTATTTTTCTAGATTATAAGAGTATGGTAGCACATGATTTTATTGTTAAGAATAAGAAGAAGATGCTTAACTATAGATTGATATTTGATAAAAGTTACTTTGAGACTATTACCTTGCCTGCTCCCTCTTTGTTCAACATATTTTCAGGCATGTACCTTGTTTTGCCGGAGGCCGTTCATGCATATCGGAACCTGACATCAACTCCAGAGCCTGAGCCGGAGCCACCACTTGATCCTCACTGTTAGTCTGTTTATCAGTGGGATCCAGAGGAGATCGCTAATCAGTGGCACCCCGAGGATCCTCCTCAGTACACCGGAGAGGGCATCTTTGATCCGTGGGCATAGACCAACTTAGGCCAAAATCCTAAGCTTGGAGGAGTACGTATTTCTCACCGACATTACATTCATGTTCACACACTCATGCTAGTTGTCGGTGCTCATACTTTTTCATTGTATCATCCATGCTAGTTTATTTTCTTTTCCCGCTTTCTTCTTGTGTGTTTGAAAAACCTTAAGAAAAACAAAAAAAAATAGTTGTAGCTTTTAGCTAGTTTACTTTCCATGCCTGTAGTAGTAGTAATTCAAAAGAAAACCCAAAAAGATTTCTCGTTCTTCTTTTCCTTGTTGGGAGCTTTCCCATGTAAATAGTTTTATTTCTTTTCTTTGGGGGTCGAGAGGAGAAGACCATGATGAAAATGTTGAGTGGCTCTCATATGCATTATTGTTGATCTAACAAAGAGCCCATATTACCTTGTCTTCTACATTCCCGCTAACACCACCTGCAGGGCTCTCGAGCCCGACCAATGCGTCCCCACTCCCAATCCTAGGGAGCGATTTCCTCTTGCACCCTTTCGTGCAGGGGATACTTTCCTTCTATGGTCTAGATTTCCACAATCTAGCCCCAAACTCCACCATGCACCTCACCACCTTCATCATCGTGTGTGAGGCGTTCCTCCGCATGGAGCTGCACTTGGGCATGTGGCTGAAGACCTTACGAATCAAGATGAAGAGTAGTGGTGCCGAATTCACCGAGTGCGGGGGGTGCCATGATCAGCAACCTACAGAGGCCGAACTGGCTGAGGGAACCTTCATCAAGACCGTGAAGATCTGGCAGCGCAAGTGGTTCTACATCACACAGCCCCTCGCCCTGGGCCAGGCTATGGCTCCCGCCTTCATGGGTACACCTCCGAGGTAGTTGATGACCTGGAAGAAGCAGGGCCTGGAGTGGGGAAATCCAGACGAGATCGTCGCTCTCCAGGAGAGGATCCAGGCCCTCAAGAAGAAATTTAAGCTAGTGGATGTGGTGGATGTGATGCTGCATCGGTACACCCCCCCACTCTAGCTCAGGGCTAGCCCTATGTGGCTCTATAAGCCCGAAGACATACCAACACTGTGGAAATTATTCCGCACCAACATAGATGGGTGTGGACGGCTCTCTTCAAGTCGTCCCAGAACGAATCCCCCGAAGACAGGCCAGACAGCGGCAACAACGCCGTATACGGCCCATCTGATGTAACCATCATCTCGCATGTTCACCAACGATTTTGTATTTTGTATTTGTCTGATCCTTCCTCATTCGCCTTCAGAAATGAGCGTCCAAGTGTTTAGCACGGCTGCCCAAAGAAAACCGGATCCCCGAGCAACATGCCCTCTTGGCCGTGGTGCCCCCAAAGGCCCTAGCCAAGGCAAAGAAGGAGACGGGGAAGAACGGGGGAGGTCTTCGGATCTGAGACCCCTCGGGCACTAAGTCTGAGAACATCCAAGCTCTTTCCTCTGATGAGGAGGAAAGAGAGGGAGAAGGAGAGGAGGGGCAGGAAGGTACTCCTCCCTCGAAGAGAAAGAGGATGGTGCCCGAAGACGTCATGGGGGCTGACGCCCTCCAAACCTGAAGGCCCCTTGTGAAGGCTGCCGACGTTGCACCCCGCAAGGCCCTTGCTGCAGCCAGGGTCATCTCCTATGAATCAGATGATGACCTGATCGAGCAACGTAGGGCGAGACCACTACCGAGGAGGTATGCCTTATTTTCGTACGGGTTGTATGCATGCTAATTTCTTCTTCCCACAAATCTAATCTATTATTTGTCTTCCACAGCCCGTAACGCTCCCGTACTAGCGACAAGCAGTCATCGAGTGGGCTCCCTCCACCCAGTGCATCGGAGGAGCGTTCCCCCTCCCCTATAGCCCATGGCGGGCCGGGGGAGGTGACTTCTCAACAAGCTCCATGTGTGCCTATCACGGGAGGGGATGCCTATGTCTCTACGGGCGAGGCAGAGGCCTTGGCCTCCAAGGATCCGCTGGGGAGAAACCGTTTCTCCACGGAAGGGGAAAAGCTGGGGCAGCCGACAACCGCGGCCCCTATTGATTAGAGCCACCTCGACAGCCTACCACAGTGACGGTTCCTCCTTTAATGGAGAGAACCGAGGTGGCCCATCCATACCCGCCTGCTGGAGGGAAGGCGCCCATGGGGTGGACCAAAGAGATGGAGGCATCCATGACGAGTGATAACCCACAAGTATAGGAGATCAATTGTAGCTTTTTCGATAAACAAGAGTGTCAAAACCAAAGAGGAGCTAAAGGTAGAATTTATATTCTCTTCAAGTTCTATCACCCACTAATACAACTCTACTCACACTTAACATTTTCTTTACCTAGAACAAGTATGAAACTAGAAGTACTTTGTAGGTGTAATTCTAGAACTACTTTGCCAGAATAAAACTAGGAGTAATTTGAAGATAATAAAAGTTAGTTGCTTAGTACAAAGTTTGTGTAGAACAAAGAAAAAGATTGTCCATAGGCAACTGAATATAACACAATAGATATCATATGCAATGAGGGAGAGGCATGAGCTAACATACTTTTCGTACTTGGATCATATGCACTTATGATTGAAACTCTATCCAGCATTCGCAACTACTAAATATCATTAAGGTAAAACCCAACCATAGCATTAAGTAACAAGTCCTCTTTACTCCCATATGCAACAACCCCCTTACCCAGGTATAAGCTTCCGTCACTCTCACCACTCACTATAAGCGAATCATGAATGTATTGCAAAATCCTACAACGGTAATCCCACACACTTGCGCGACACATAGGGCACCATATGACATCACCATATCAAAATACAATTCATATCAATCACACCATACCACAATTAACCCGTAGGACAAAAAGAATCTATTCAAACATCATAGAATTGCCACACATCAATGGATAATAATATATAGCATTAAGCACCATGTTTAAGTAGATATTACAGCGGGGAGAAGAGGTGTTATACCACTGCATAGAGGGGGAGAGTGTTGGTGATGACGGCGGTGAAGTTGTTGTTGTAGATCGCTGTCATGATGATTCCCCCGGCGACGCTCTGGCACCACCGGAAGAGAGGGGGAGAGAGCCCCTCCTTCTTCTTCTTGCTCAGCTTCCCCCCTAGATGGGGGGAGGGTTTCCCCTTTGGTACATGGCCTCCATGCCTCCCGGAGGGCAGGAGCCCCTCCGAGATTGGATCTCTCTCTGTTTCTCTTTTGTTTCGCGTTTTTGTTTTCTGTCCGAAAACCGTTTCTTATATTCCTGGATATCCATGACTCCAATCGGTCTGGCATTTAACACGATATTTTTCTCTATTAAGCTTCCTTGCGCTGAAGAAGGACTCCAACTAACCTACGAGGTTGCCACAAGGCAACCCCACGCGACCTGGGTGGTGGCGGCGCATTGATGCCTTGTGAAGGTCGTGTGCCTCCCCTTGTGTTGATTCTTCCTCCCAAAAATCACATATATTCCAAAATAAATCTTCGTAAAAATTTACCGCGTTTGGACTTCATTTGATATGGATTTTATGCGAAACAAAAAGCATGCAAAAAAACAGGAACTGACACTTGGCACTGGAACAATATGTTAGTCCCAAAAATAATATAAAATGCTGCCAAAAGTATATGAAAGTTGTAGAATATTGGCATGAAGCAAGCAAAAGTTATAGATGCGATGGAGATGCATCAACATCCCCAAGCTTAATTCCTTCTCGCCCTCGAGTAGGTAAATGATAAAACGATATTTTTTGATGTGGAATGCTACCTAGCATAATCTTGATCATGTAATCTAATCATGGCACGAATATTAACATACGAGTGATTCAAGACAATACTCTACCATTTGACATGAATACATCAATACTCACGCATAGTAACAAACAAGCATACCCTTCAATATAAAGAATGTTAAAGAACGCTATCCCTACAAAATCATATAGCCTATCATGCTTAGTCTTCCTAGCATAAAGTATAAATCATGAGCACCTCGGTGTCAAACCAATAAATTGACTCATACTTCTAACGCGCTTCAGCATTTTCAACTCCCACGTAATACATAAGCAGGAACCATGGACATAGCACTATAGTTGGAATAGAATGCAGTGGTAGGGATCAATAAGGAGAAGTCAAAAAGGGGGAATGTATCGCATCAACTAGGCGGATCAATGGGCTATGGAGATGCCCAACAATCGATACCAATGCGAGGAGTAGGGATTGCCATGCAATAGATGCACTAAGAGCTATAAGTGTATGAAAGCTCAATGGAAACTAAGTGGGTGTGCATCCAACTTGCTTGGTCATGAAGACCTCGGGCATTTGAGTAAGCCCATCCTCGAAATATACATGCCATGTTCTATAGTGAAAAATTCCCACTAGTGTGTGAAAGTGACAACATAGGAGACTCTCTATGTGAAAAACATGGTGCTACTCTAAAGCAAAAGTGTGTTAAAGGATAGTAGCATTGCCCCTTCTCTCTTTTCCCCTCATTTTATCCATTTTTGTTGGGCTCTTTTTCGCCTATTTTTCCCCTCTTTTTTATTTTTCGTCTGGTTCCTCATCCCGACTTGTGGGGGAATAATATTATCCATCATCCTTTCCTCACTGGGAAATGCTCTAATAATGATGATCATCACACTTTTATTTACTTACAACTCAATATTACAACTTGATACTAGAACAATGAATCTATATGAATGCCTCTGGCAGTTTACCAGGATGTGCAATCATGCTAGCATAATAAGTATAAATGATGAATGGTGGCTGAGCCACAAATACTATGTCATCTATATGATCACACAAAATGAATATGACAATGAATGTGTATGTCATAAAAACGGAACGGTGGAAGTTGCATGGCAATATATCTCAAAATGGCTATGGAATGCCATAATAGGTAGGTATGGTGGCTATTTTAAGGAAGATATAAGGAGGCTTATGTGTGATAGAGCGTATCATATCAAGGGGTTTGGATGCATCGGCAAAGTTTGCACCAACTATCGAGGTGAGAAAGGGAAATGCGCGACACCAAAAAGTCTAGCAGTATGCGGAAAGGTGATAGTGTCTATAATCCATGGACTCACATTAGTCATAAGAATTCATATACTTATTGTGAAAGCCTATTAGCGCTCGAATCAAAGTACTACTCGCATTCCCCTAGGGAGTTGGTTGGGATGAGTTAACCATCGCGCCCCCAATTCGAACAACACAAAGGATCAATCAGTCATAAAATATGCTCTGACCTCACTGCTAATGTCAGCGGCCACCACTTTACATGCATGAGGATTTACTTGCGTAAAGACTAACTTCCCTTAACACCATTATTAATACTCAACTTTAATTCTTTTACTAGCATGCCCCAATATTACTCAATATCGCAAAACTATTGCAAGGAATCAAACATATCATATTCAGTGATCTACAAGTTTTATGTAGGATTTTATGACTAACCATGTGATGTCATCCGGGGCATCCCCAAGCTTAGACGCTTGAGTCTCCTTAAATATTTACTTGGGGTGCCTTGGGAATCCCCAAGCTTGAACTCTTACCTCTCCTTATTCTCCTCATATTGATACCTCCTCGATCTTCGAACACTTAATGCACACAAAATTTAACCAAACTTTTTAATAGAGGGGTTGGTACGTGTAACATCAAATCCCATCATGCCCTGCTATAACATTATTGTATAATTATAATCAAACATTACCCACTATATGCTATCACAATTCTATGGTTCCCAAGTCAATGGGGCTCAACAAGATTTCAAACATGAGCAAATAAAGAAACTATAACACCAATCTATGAAAATAGGACAATCTATAAAGATGCAGATGGTACATATACTTCTGTAACTCCAAAAATTATGAAACATTAGGACATAATAAAAAAATCATAGCCATACTGTGTAAAAATTTCAGAATTTTTGCATGTTCTAGTAAATTATGAAAATTCAAGCACTACAACAAAAGTTTCTGTTTTTTCACAGCACACACCAAACAAGCAATATAAACATCCTAAAGGTAAATATTGGCACATTATTTTTATAATACAATGCATTTGCACAAGGGGATAATTATTTTTGTTTAAAAGTTTCTATAATCAATGTTCACAAAGTTTCCATGGGCATGAACAAAGTTCAAGGATACCCCCCACTTCAACAGTGCTCGTCTTTCCGACTTCCACTTTTCTTTTTGAAGAGTTTTAGGTTATCCTATAGTTTTTTATTTTTAAACTTTACAAAATCACATAAAAGAATAAAGTGACTATCTAAAACTTCCGGGTTGTCTCCCGGGTAACACTTTCTTTAAAGCCATTAAGCTAGGCATAAAGTGCTCAAGTAAATGATCCACCCGGATCCAAAGGTATATCAAAGCCAATTTTAATTAACAATGATTTGTAATTTAGTAGTTAGAACAAAGCAACATATATCACATGACAACAAAGTCTAACTCTCTTCCTATGCACCGGCATGTCATAAAAGAACAATTTATGCACACATAGTAAAGGCTGATACACAGCATAAGCAGTTTCTTGCAATTTATCGTATTGGAAACATAGAGAGGTGGAGAAGTAGTTCCTCTCTCATAATAATTGCAAGTAGGAGCAGCAAGCACATGCATATTATATCGATCAAAATCATCACGTGCAAAGGTAAAATGCAACCCATCAATATAATCTTTAAAAAGTGCATAGTGTAGTTGGGGGAATTTAAACAAATAATATGACTATCATGTGTGGGTGAAGTAGCAACAATTTAATTCTTAAAATAAGGAACTATAGCAAGTTCATCTCCATAAGCATCATTCATGTTGGCTGTAGGATCGAAAGTGTGTCTAGAGGGGGGTGATTAGACTACTTGACCAAATAAAAATCTACCCTTTTCCCAATTTTAAGTCTTGGCAGATTTTAGCAACTTAGCACAAGTCAAGCAATCAACCTACACCTGCAAGTCTAAGAGTATAGCAGCGGAATGTAAAAAAA
Organism: Triticum dicoccoides; assembly: GCF_002162155.2. Classification (NCBI taxonomy): domain Eukaryota; kingdom Viridiplantae; phylum Streptophyta; class Magnoliopsida; order Poales; family Poaceae; genus Triticum; species Triticum dicoccoides. The sequence continues at coordinate 424,780,740 of NC_041382.1, forward strand.
TTGCATATGAAGGTAAAGGGAGGAGTTTGGAGGGAGCAAACGCAATGTAGACACGAAGATTTTTGGCGTGGTTCCGATAGGTGGTGCTATCGTGCATCCACGTTGATGGAGACTTCAACCCACGAACAGTAATGGCTGCGCAAGTCCACGGAGTGCTCCACCGACGAAGGGTCCACGGAGAAGCAACCTTGTCTATCCCACCATGGCCATCGCCCATGAAGGACTTGCCTCACTAGGGTAGATCTTCACGAAGTAGGCGATCTACTTGCCCGTACAAACTCCTTGGTTCAACTCCACAATCTTGTCGGAGGCTCCCAAGTGACACCTAACCAATCTAGGAGACACCACTCTCCAAAAGGTAATAGATGGTGTGTTGATGATGAACTCCTTGCTCTCGTGCTTCAAATGATAGTCTCCCCAACACTCAACTCTCTCTCATAGATTTTGATTTGGTGGAAAGATGATTTGAGTGGAAAGCAACATGGGGAAGGCTAGAGATCAAGATTCTTGTGGTTGGAATGGGATATCTTGGTCTCAACACATGAGTAGGTGGTTCTCTCTCGGAAAATGTATGGTAGAAGTGTAGGCACGTTCTGATGGCTCTCTCCACGGATGAAGAGTGGGTGGAGGGGTATATATAGCCTCCACACAAAATCTAACCATTACACACAATTTACCAAACTCGGTGGGACCGAATCATGAAACTCGTTCGGACCGATTCAGTTCAAAATGTGAACGTTAGGATTTTCTATGGGGCCGACATGTCAACTCAGTGGGACTGATTTTGTTAGGGTTAGGGTATAACGTAATCTCCGTGAGACTGATCACATAAACTCAGTGAGACCAATTTCTGTAATAGGCAAACAGAGAGTTGGTCAGGCAAACTCGGTGGGACCGAATCGCTCATTTCGGTGAGACCGAAACATTACGAAATGGAAACAGAGAGTTTGCAATCCCATCTCGGTGAGATCGAGATCGCTATCGGTGAGATCGAACTGATTAGGGTTTCTGGCAGTGGCTATGTCAAATGAACTCGGTGGCGCCGGATAGATCAAATCGGTGGGGCCGAGTTTGACTTTTGGTTTGGGACATATATGGATATGAGAAAGTGGTTGAGGGCTTTTGGAGCATATCACTAAGCATTTTGAGCAAGCAAGCCATTAAGCAACACCTCGTCCCCTTTTAATAGTATTGGCTTTTCCTATGGACTCAATATGATCTTGGATCACTAAAATAAAATGTAGAGTCCTGAGCATGAGCCAATATGTGTCCTTAGCATTTTGAGGGGTCCACATTCCTAGTCCATGCCATGCCAATCATTGAACTTTCTTAAATGATCAACTTGAAGGAGCGTTAGTTCAATGAGCTATATGTTGTTAGGAATTACCAAAACCACCCAGGGATAGTTGCACTTTCAATCTCCCCCATTTTGGTAATTGATGACAACATATAGATCAAAGCTTTGACAAATGATAGTAAGATTGAAACACATCGTCGCTTTGAGACGTATGTGATAAGTAGGAGCTCCCCCTAAATTTGTGCATTATTTAAAATTTGCTTCCGAATGTAAATGCACAATCGATTAGGATCATGGGTTACTGTTCCATGTCACATACATCTTGGTGGAGCGCTCAAAATGATAGAAAGTAAAAACATGCACTCATCGGCAAGGCAAAGTGAATGATCATACAAGAGATATAAAAGATTACATCATTAAAGCATAAGCATTAACGTAGAATATGATCAAACACATGATCGTACAAGTATCTCACACACATAGACATAAAGTATCAAGCAAGCACACAAAATTATCAACCAAACGACAAAGAAGGCAAAAGAAACAAAGCTCTCTCTCTCTCTCTCTCGAAGCCTATGATCTATACATTTCTCCCCCTTTGGCAACAAGTTACCAAAAAGTTTGAAAATGCATAGAGCTATGCGTCTCTCTAGGCTTGATATTCGGGAGGAGGCATTGAGAGGACTCCAAGGATGAATGCATCTGTGGAAGTTGTTGGAGCTACTGGAGTGGCAACTGGAGGTGGCACTGATGTTGTGACTGCATGTGCTGATTTAGTAACTCTAGTGTCAGTCACTAGCACAGCAGCAGATCTCAAACCTCTTGTCACTCTCTGAAAGGCATCTGTGGTAGCCTGCCCTTTCCTCTCCTTAGCTTCTTCCTGGAGCTGCTCAACTGCTGTCTGCATATCTGTCACTTTTCCAGTCTCTCTTGGTTCTGAGTCAGGGTGGCCAAGCCCTTCTCAATCCTCAAGGTTGCTTGAATCAGACATCCAAGTTGATCTTGTTTGGTCTGGAGAAACACTTGAGATGCCTCTTCAGCACTTGGCATCTTTGCAGCTTTCTCAGCTTTGGCTTTCTCTCTTTTCTCTTGTGCCTATGCAGATGTAGGATCTTCTCCAGTCATGACAATAGTGTTGTCCTCAAAATCTAGTCTCAAGGGTAGATGATCCTTATCTAAAAAGTAGGTGCCTGTGCCCATCTTGGAGTTGATGAGCATCTGAATGTGTGGAGCATACCCACATGATCTCTTCTGATCTGCATCTGTCCTCTTGATTGTTTCCACAACCAGGCTCATGACTTTAAATTTCTGGGGCACATCAAACAATTGCAGCAAGTTGATGGAATGGTCTTTGATCATCTTGTGATCTCCATATTTGGGCAACAATGTATGCCTCAATATAGTGTTGATTGTGGCCAAACCAGATAACAGATAATGAACAAAGCCTAGCTTATGAGTTTCCAGGGCTTTGTCAGGAATCTCCTTGTACATCTTGGCCATTGAGTTGTGGTCTTTCTTCTTCTTGGCATAGACATCCAAGCCATCCTCATGCTCTTTAGGGGCATTGATCAATTTTGCCCACTCAGCAACTGTTGATTGGTACCTTGTACCCTCAGACATCCAAACAATTCTACCATCAGGATAGAAGTGTGTTGTGGAGTAGAATTGCATAATAAGCTCGTCATTCCACTTAGTGAGTTTCTGACCCACAAAGTCATCTACTCCACAAGATCTGAAACTTTCATGCACTCCTGGGAAGTGATCTTCATTCTCATCAATGTATTCTCAATCTGCCCACTTCATATCACAAACAATTGGCTTCTTGTCAAGCAAGATGGTCTCATAGAAATCCGGCTGCTCTTTGGTATGGAACCTATAGTCCACATCAGTCCTTCTCCGTACAGCATATGGATAAGATTGTCTCCAAAGTCTGAGACGTACATCCTTCCTGATGTTCATGTCTTCTGCCACTGGATGACTGTCATCATAATCTGGAATCTTGGGTTTGAGCTTCCTAAGCACTTGGGCTTCAACATCTTCTTCATCAATCTCAGGCACTGGGGCCTTGTTCTTGTCAGCAGCAGAAATATTCCTTGTGCTCCTATTGGGTGCAGTCTTTGGAGATGGAGCAGAAGCCTTGGGAGCTGTCTTGGGCTTAGAAGGGGCAGCCCCAGACTTGATGGCATCTCCCATCAGCTTTTGAGACTTTGATGCTGGTGCAGCATCTTCTTCTTCTTGTGGATCTTCCATCATGGAGGATCTTCCAATGACTTTGGCCATAGTCTTCCTGACCCTTTCTTTCCTTTTCTTACCCTCTCCAGCAGCCTCTTCAACATTTGACTTGGAAGTTTCAATAGTTGAGGCCCTAGCTTTTAAGGTCTAACACCCATGATGCAGCTATATCTCCCACGTGTCGGGGCACGACTTAGAGGCATAGCCGCATGGTAGGTTTGTTGCAAGAGGGGTAATCTTCACACAATCCCATGTACTGAATAAGAATGGGATAAAGAATTGGCTTACAATCGCCACTTCACACAATACATAAATATAGCATTACGTCATCCAGAATACAATCAAGGTCCGACTACGGCACCAAAATAAAGGAAGACAACCCCAAATGCTAGATCCCTGATCATCCCAACTGGGCTCCACTACTGATCAACTAGAAAACAAAATCGCTCAACGAACACGATCTTCATCGAGCTCCCACTTGAGCTCGGTTGCGTCACCTGCACTGGTATCATCGGCACCTGCAACTGTTTGGAAGTATTTGTGAGCCACGAGGACTCAGCAATCTCACACCCACGAGATCAAGACTATTTAAGATTATGGGTAGGATAGGGTAATGTGGTGGAGCTGCAGCAAAGCACTAAGCATATATGGTGGCTAACATACGCAAATAAGAGCGAGAAGAGAAGCAACGCAATGGTCGAAAGATAGAGGTGATCAAGAAGTGATCCTGAAACTACTTACGTTCAAGCATAACACAAGAACCATGTTCACTTCCCGGACTCCGCCAAAAAGAGACCATCACGGCTACACACGCGGTTGATGCATTTTAATTAAGTTAAGTGTCAAATTCTCTACAACCGGATATTAACAAATTCTCGTCTTCCACATAACCGCGGGCACGGCTTTCGAAAGTTCAAAACCCTGCAGGGGTGTCCCAACTTAGCCCATCACAAGCTCTCACGGTCAACGAAGGATATTCCTTCTCCCAGGAAGACCCAGTCAGACTCGGAATCCCGGTTACAAGACATTTCGACAATGGTAAAACAAGACCAGCAAAGCCGCCCGAATGTGTCGACAAATCCTGATAGGAGCTGCACATATCTCGTTCTCAGGGCACACTGGATGAGACATCCTACGAGTAAAACCAACCCTCAAGTTTACCCGAGGTTGCCCCGTAGTCTACTCAGTTTGGACCAACTCTTAGAGAAGCACTGGCCCGGG
>NC_041382.1:424785718-424836965 GCF_002162155.2 Triticum dicoccoides
TTAGGTGGTGGTGAGGCAAATGGTAAGACCAAGGCCGGGCCTTGCTGGAGGAGTTTTATTCAAAGCGAACTGTCAAGGGGTCCCCATAACACCCAACCGTGTAAGGAACGCAAAATCAAGGAGCATAACACCGGTATGACGGAAACTAGGGCGGCAAGAGTGGAACAAAACACCGGGCATACGGCCGAGCCTTCCACCCTTTACCAAGTATATAGATGCATTAATTAAATAAGAGATATTGTGATATCCCAACAATATCCATGTTCCAACATGGAACAAACTCCATCTTCACCTGCAACTAGCAACGCTATAAGAGGGGTTGAGCAAAGCGGTAACATAGCCAAACAACGGTTTGCTGGGTAAGGTGGGTTAGAGGCTTGACATGGCAATATGGGAGGCATGATATAGCAAGTGGTAGGTATCGCAGCAAAGGAATAGAGCGAGCAACTAGCAAGCAAAGATAGAAGTGATTTCGAGGGTATGGTCATCTTGCGTGAAATCCCGCAAGGAGGAAGAATGAGTCCATGAAGAAGACAAACGGACGTAGTCGAATGGATCCTCACAAACGCAACGTTATCGAAACTAACCCGAAGAAGCAACACCGGAAAGAAGCAAACAACATAGTAAACAACCATCACATAAGCATGGCATGATGCATAACCAAGTATGATGCATGTCCGGTTTAATGAAGCATGGCATGGCATGGCATGGAAAAGTGCACAAGCAATCCTACAAATTAAGTGGAGCTCAATATGCAACAAGTCTGCATATTGACGGAACACCACATGTCTTATTTAGTTCTCTCCCGTTTATGTACTCAACAAAATTAGATGTTGGTTAGCATGGCAAGAGGTGAAGCATACATAAACTAACAATCTAGTCAAGTTTAAAATGAGACCGGAAATAACAAACAACAATTCCAGAAAATCCCCATATGCATATTATGAATTTGGTACTGTTCTGACCTATATCATATTTTAGAGTTGTTAAACATACAAGATGATGCCACCATGTTAAATTAGTCATTTTTCACCCCATTTACATATAACGTTTGTTAAGTTTGGAGCTACGGTTATTTAGTTATGAATTAAAGCATTTTAGCATGGCATATGAGCAAATTTAAACAAACAACATATTTAAGCACTTTAAACGTGGATGAAAGTTGCATATTATGACAGTACATGAAATTATAAGCATTTTAGATATATAGTTTGTGTAATTTGGATGCATGCATATTTAGTTATTAACAATTCAAAATGATGGCATTCCTGTAATTATACATGTAGTGGAAAATAACTAAATCCACAGGCAGGAAAAAACAGGCATGGGCCCGAAGCATTTGACTGTTGCGGCCAGAAGTGGAATCAGGCCCAAGTGTGCATGTGTGCAAACGAAAAGAAAAGCAGGGCAAAACTAGGGCGCGTGGGACTCAAACCCACAACCTCTTGATTGAAAACAGAGGGCACTAGCCACTGCGCTAGTATGGTGTTTGTGATACATAGGGGGGTCGGCTGCAGATGAACCTATTGTGCTGTGGCGAAGGCCGGGGCTTTCTTCTACATGGCGGACGACTATTTCTCATCGGCGACAGGAACAAACAACAGCGACTGCTGCGGCATCCAAGCGCCGACAGGAGTGCGGAAATAGGTGAGGGTGCGCGTGTGGGTGTGCAGATGCGTGTGCGCGGAGGCGTGGAGCAAAGGTGCAGTAAAGCACTAAAGCCAGCGGCATGTGTGGGAGCAGGAGCTTGGGACATGGCGGTGTTGCATGGTGAGGCAAGCGCTACAGCAGCGGGCATGCGGATACATGCTAGGGTGCGCGTGTTCGTGGGAAGAACTGCGAAAGGAGGCATGTGTGGATGTAGTGCAGAAGAGGCAAGGCACGAGCTTGAACTCACTCCCCTGGTCGGCCATGGCGGACGGCCTCGGGGTTGCACGGATCGACGGACATGCGGACAATGGGACCGGAGAGAGAGATGGGGAGGAGCAGAGCTTCACCGTGGGGGTGTTGCTGGAGTCGTACGAGGTCGAGGCTGACCGGGGACGGAGGAGGAGCACGCTGACGGGGACGCCACCGGTTCCATGAAGAAGAGGAAGCAGAGAAGCATACGACGAGGAAGAAGCCTTCAGGGTCCTCGTGGTCGCGTACAAGGGTGAGGAAGACGACGAATAGGGTCCGGGTTCTCTCCCCGTGGCAGCAACACAGACGACGAAGGTGTTCAGGCTGGGGACGAGCTTAAGCTCTCCTCGTCCATGGCGATGGCTATGGTGAGCGACCTACCTAGTGGCGGTGGCAGGGAGAGGGGGAAATGGAGAGAGGAGAGGCTAGGGTAGGGTTTGGAGAAGTTTTATAGGAGGCTAGGGGAGCTACTGGCCGTTAAATCAGCCGAAGCATCGACGTGGAGCCTCCTGATGGCGTGCCGTACAGGAGGTAGGAGAAGAACATGAGGGATCGCCTCTGATGGGATTATTGGGCTGAAATCAGACATGTAAGTGGCAGGTGGGCTGCTTCTGCGGTACTGCTTCTTCTTTCTTTTATTTTTCTTCAGACAGAAAAATAAAGACCAAAAAGCACAGGAATATGGCGAGGGTTTGGAGAGATATGAGAATATCCCTGGAGTCCCGAATTTGTGTAGAATTTGAATAAATTGCATTGGGAATTTTTAAGGACAGAAAAATAATTCATGTTTGAAATTAATTCAAATTTGAGCCATTTTTGAACCCTACCAAAACAACTCCAAAATGGATGATATTTGACAAAGAGGTATAAGGCATGGAGCAATATCACCAGGAAATAAATGAACATTAATGGAGGAGGGAAATATGTCACTTGCAAAACATGAGGAAGAAGGAAGGGAGAGGTGATGATACATGGGACATATGCATAGGCAAACAACAATGTAACATGCATGAATACGACAAACAAATGAATACACACGACGATAACGAAAAACATGAAAGGCGTCGAAAGCGTTGGTCTCGGGGCGTCACAACACTCCTCCACTTACAAGAGACCTCGTCCCGAGATCTAGGATGGCACTGGAGAAAAGCGGAAGAGGAAGAGGTAAAACAAAGTTGCTTCTTTGACAAAAGAGTGAAACCAACGAACCTTGAGAGGTTGGCAAAATTGAAAGAAGGAATCCACCAGAGATGCACGAAGTTGAAAACACTCCATTGTCAAAGAGGAACAAGGAACATTGCGAGAACCTTGTAGGTTGAAAGACATAAGAAAAATGGTTGCAATGGACAAGAATTACATGCAAGCACTCCGGTAGAAATGATATGTACAAGGAACGATAAGGATCAATTACGACAACACTCCGGTTGGAAATGGAAGGTAAAGAATATGAGCTTGGCAAAATGAAAGCACTTCGATGAGACTCCGGTTAGAAGAGGAATGATAGACACAACACTCCGGTTAAACAAGATAGAGAAAGAATAATAATGATATAATTTGGACAGCACTCCGACTCTAAATGGAAGGAATTGAACATGAACTTGGGAAGATTGGATGATACTTGATGAAATCAACAACACACTACGTCCGAAACTATTGAAAAAATGGCACAAAGGGTAAGAAAGGTTTCGGACAACACTCCGGTTGAGAAGGGAGGCAAAAACTTGACAGAATGGGAAGAACATGAAAAGAGGGAACGACACTCCGGTTGAATGGATAAGCACGAAAAGAACATGACCTTTGACAAAACAAGATGATGGGTGAATATAGCAACAATACAATGCCTTCGGAATAAAAGTAAGAATGGAATCAAAAGAACGGAGGAGAAAACCACATCTTCTGCCTCAAATGAGCTTGAAAAGCATCTTTAGGAGAAGAATCGCACGGGGTTGTTGGAAAACCACCAACAAAAAGTGTAAGCTTGTTGTGGGCTTATGGAAAACATCTCGAATTCTTGAGGCGAAATTCTGCCACTAACAAAACAATAGATTGGATTGATATCAACAAGGAGACGAGAAACTTATTCCACCGGGAGGATAAATGAAGAACTTGGGTCATTTATAAGCACCATAAATAGCAACAATCCTTAGGGAAAGCTTTAGGTGAAATATAACCCAAGATAACTCCAACGAGGAGATTGATGGATTGAGAAGAGCTCATGCTCAAAGAAATTGATGGGTTTAACTATCTCATTCTTGACAACTGTTGAATCATGAAACACGAACTCAAATTGTCACAAATGACATAACACCACCTCAAAAGATAAGATAGAAAGAATTGCACTTCGGAATGCAAGATGAAGAATGCTTTAACTCCTCAAAACAAAACATGTGTTGAGCACCATGTTTATTCGAGAATATAGCTTGGCGGATCATAACTTCGAGAGAAAACTTGAAGAACAATTGAACAATGAAAAGAATCCTTGACGAACCACCACGAAGAAACTCTCGAAGAACTCTGGATAGATAAAAGAAGGTCGCAAGAAAAAGAAGCTTGAAAAGAATAAGATGAGTCCTTGCATTGATTAAATGGAGCTTCGTGATGATATAACAGAGAAAAACTTGGAACTCCGGAAAAGAAAGATGAACAATTGAAAATGAGAATTTGATGAGCCTCCGAAATAAGGAGTTGAATATACTCAATGAAACAAGAATAAGAATTACATTATGCTTATCCTTCATCAATTAAATTGATGGCACACAAAGGATTTGGCATACTACTCATTCTTATTGGAAAGGATTGAGGAAAGATATAGCACAAACTTGAGAAGGTCTTTGACGAGCCACCGGTAGGATTGAAACAACGAATAAATTGATATGATAACGAAGGAAGAGAAATCTTGAACGATCCATTGCAAGGATTGAAAATGAACGAAGATACTTGAGTGAATCACGATGCAAGAGAACGAAGAGATCATGAACTGATTATAGAATACTTGAATGATGCACCGGTAAGATTTGGAGAACAATAGCAGAAAGCTGAGAATGAATAATTATGAGATGATGGGCTCCGGAGAATCAAACTGAAAGACTCTTGAATTGCTCCGGATGGGTGAAAAGAATTCTCACAATCGAAAACAATTATGAGAGGATGGTCTCAAGCTTGAACTTCGGGTCTTTGGAAGAATGAGTAAGATTTGGAGAAACTCTTCTTCGGTCTTCAAATGTTGAGAAAGGTGACGAGAACCACCACTGAGAATTTTTGAGGCACTCCGAAATGAAAATTGGAAAGGTTGAGCCAACGATGAAAAGAATTTGAAAGATCATGGAGAAATACATATGACTAATGATAATTCATTCTTACGACAAACTTCAAAAAGAATTTGAGAATAGCTCCGAGAAAATAGAGGAGTCAGGTAAGATCCTGGGAAAAAACCCGTGGGTTAGGGCCCACTCAAAAGAAACAACGTTGAACGATTTACTTGAGAAGGAGATTGCACAGGTTGACTTAAATGGCTTGAACAAGATATCCCCCTGGAAATAACTTGAACGGATTCAGAATGGAAAATGTGAATCTTCTGGGATATCTTCAGCGCTCCAGATAACATGAATAGCAAGAGGTGGATGATTAAGAGGTGTGCCGGCATGAGAAAGCATTTGAAACGAGGAAAAGGGATATGATCAACACCAAAAGCTTGATTTGAATCCACCGGAGAAGATAAAAGAAACGAAGAATGATGAACTTGAAGCTCCGTTAGTATCTTCCTGAGAATCAGCGGATAAGAATATTGACGGAAAAGAATGGAGAGACTTAACATCAATAAGATGGATACTTGATTAAGAAATCTTAGTACTCGGAGAAAAAAAGGGTGGGAGGGTGGGAGGGTGGGTAAAACAAAAGTCAACTTGGGAAGGATGAAACGAACACCGTTGAGAGAACTTAGAATTGAACTTGTGGATGTTTAAAATGATTAGATCCACTTGAAGAGAAGCACACCGGTTGGAAAGAATTGAAAAGACAACCTTGATGATCAAGTAGGATTAACATCCACATAGAAATATGAGGGCATCGCTTAGGAAAGGTATGGAAACACATTTGACATTGAAGCAACTCGAATACCACAACTGAAAACAAAAACAAAGGATTTGCTTGCAAAATAAGCCGGAACAAACATATGATAGAGATTTCGTCCGAAGTTTTCGTGGTGGGGCCCATGTGGGCTCGATCGTACGTCACCATCATGTACAAGGCAGTGCAGATGACATACGAAGCGTCCCCGAGTCAGCATAGCCTAGGACTCTTTAAGACACAACGAGACCACTGTAAAACCAACCGTGGATAGGAGGAACACTAGACGTCGAACCCCAATTTCATATCATACATCTGTCGGAAAGATATCCTAGGAGCTACTTGAATTCCCACTTATAAACTCCTGAAAATTTCTGGTTATGCAATCAGGTGTTGGGGATACAGGGGAAGCATAATATCTCACCCAAAACTAGCAAATCCTACATCCACCTGTATCCATCTTTCAACACATAACCAAGAAACCTTCGGAAATCGTTTACCTCAACCTTCGAAAAGCATCCATTATACGAGTTATGGCAATACTCCCGAACTCCCGCCCCAGTACTGGGTGGTGTCGAGGTTATCTCACCAATAACTGCATAAAAGAGATTTTCGATGTCGGCGAAACTCAGGTATTCTAGAACTGCAACGATAAAATTGTGACGACAACACCTCGGAGCTCAACTCCCCGGGACACTGCCACAACCCCTAAATGTCAGGAGGCACCAAGAACAATGTTCTCGTCACAAAATCATCGGAACGATTCCAAGATACCCGCCTTATCCTAAATTTTTTTTAGTGAAATTTGAGAAGAGAAGAGTCAAAACTCTACGTCGGGAGGCCTCACCAGAGCGACGAAGGGACTGAGGAGTAAAAAGAATCCTACTCTCTGACATATACAATCCTAAGACTCAAAACATTTTGTTCTAGACTCAACAACGTCAGCGATTCGATCAAGCAGGGGGCTCCTAAGTCGGGGAAGGCTCTGATTACCAACTTGTAACACCCACGATGCGGCTATATCTCCCACATGTCGGGACATGACTTAGAGGCATAGCCGCATGGTAGGTTTGTTGCAAGAGGGGTAATCTTCACACAATCCCATGTACTGGATAAGAATGGGATAAAGAGTTGGCTTACAATTGCCACTTCGAACAATACATAAATATAGCATTAAATCATCGAGAATACAAACAAGGTCCGACTACGGTACCAAAATAAAGAAAGACAACCCCAAATGCTAGATCCCCGATCGTCCCAACTGGGCTCCACTACTGATCAACTAGAAAACGAAATCGCACAATGAACACGATCTTCATCGAGCTCCCACTTGAGCTCGGTTGCGTCACCTGCACTGGTATCATCGGCACCTGCAACTGTTTGGAAGTATCTGTGAGCCACGAGGACTCAACAATCTCACACCCACGAGATCAAGACTATTTAAGCTTATGGGTAGGATAGGGTAATGTGGTGGAGCTGCAGCAAAGCACTAAGCATATATGGTGGCTAACATACGCAAATAAGAGCGAGAAGAGAAGCAACACAACGGTCAAAAGCTAGAAGTGATCAAGAAGTGATCCTGAAACTACTTACGTTCAAGCATAACACAAGAGCCGTGTTCACTTCCCGGACTCCGCCGAAAAGAGACCATCATGGCTACACACGTGGTTCATGTATTTTAATTAAGTTAAGTGTCAAATTGTCTACAACCACGTATTAACAAATTCCCATCTGCCACATAACCGCAGGCACGGCTTTCGAAAGTTGAAAACCCTGCACGGGTGTCCCAACTTACCCCATCACAAGCTCTCACAGTCAATGAAGGATATTCCTTCTCCCAGGAAGACCCGATCAGACTCGGAATCCCGGTTACAAGACATTTCGACAATGGTAAAACAAGACCAGCAAAGCCGCCCGAATGTGCCAACAAATCCCGATAGGAGCTGCACATATCTCGTTCTCAGGGCACACCGGATGAGACATCCTACGAGTAAAACCAATCCTCAAGTTTCCCCGAGGTAGCCCCGCAGTCTACTCAGTTCGGACCAACACTTAGAGAAGCACTGGCCCGCAGGGGTTAAAATAAAGATGACCCTCGGGAGCGCGCCTCCCAAGGGAAAAGTAGGTGGTGGTGAGGCAAACGGTAAGACCAAGGTTGGGCCTTGCTGGAGGAGTTTTATTCAAAGCAAACTGTCAAGGGGTCCCCATAACACCCAACCATGTAAGGAACACAAAATCAAGGAACATAACACCGGTATGATGGAAACTAGGGCGGCAAGAGTGGAACAAAACACCAGGCATAAGGCCGAGCCTTCCACCCTTTACCAAGTATATAGATGCATTAATTAAATAAGAGATATTGTGATATCCCAACAATATCCATGTTCCAACATGGAACAAACTCTATCTTCACCTGCAACTAGCAACGCTATAAGAGGGGCTGAGCAAAGCGGTAACATAGCCAAACAACGGTTTGCTGGGTAAGGTGGGTTAGAGGCTTGACATGGCAATATGGGAGGCATGATATAGCAAGTGGTAGGTATCGCAGCAAAGCAATAGAGCAAGCAACTAGCAAGCAAAGATAAGTGATTTTGAGGGTATGGTCATCTTGCCTGAAATCCCGCAAAGAAGAGGAACGAGTCCATGAAGAAGACAAACGGACGTAGTCGAATGGATCCTCACAAACGCGACGTTATCGGAACTAACCCGAAGAAGCAACACCAGAAAGAAGTAAACAGCATAGTAAACAACCATCACATAAGCATGGCATGATGCACAACCAAGTATGATGCATGTCCGGTTTAATGAAGCATGTCATGGCATGGCAAAGTGCACAAGCAATCCTACAAATTAAGTGGAGCTCAATATGCAACGAGTTGCATATTGACAGAACACACATGGCTTATTTAGTTCTCTCCTGTTTATGTACTCAACAAAATTAGATGTTGGTTAGCATGGCAAGAGGTGAAGCATACATAAACTAACTATCTAGTCAAGTTTAAAATGAGGCCGGAAATAACAAACAACAATTCCGGAAAATCCCCATATGCATATTATGAATTTGGTACTGTTCTGACCTAAATCATATTTTAGAGTTGTTAAACATACAAGATGATGCCACCATATTAAACTAGGCATTTTTCCACCCCATTTACATATAAAGTTCGTTCAGTTTGGACCTATGGTTATTTAGTTATGAATTAAAGCATTTTAGCATGGCATATGTTATGAATTAAAGCATTTTAGCATGGCATATGAGCAAATTTAAACGAACATCATATTTATGCACTTTAAACGTGGATGAAAGTTGCATATTATGACAGTACATGAAATTCTAAGCATTTTAGATATATAGTTTGTGTAATTTGGATGCATGCATATTTAGTTATTAACAATTCAATATGATGGCAATCCTGTAATTATACATGCAGTGGAAAATAACTAAATCCACAGGCAGGAAAAAAAACAGGCATGGGCCCAAAGCATTTGAGTGCTGCGGCCAGAAGTGGAATCAGGCCCAAGTGTGCGTGTGTGCAAAATAAAAGAAAAACAGGGAAAAACTGGGGCAACTGGGACTTGAACCCACAACCTCTTGATTGATACCATAGGGCACTAGCCGGTGCGCTAGTATTGTGTTTCTGATACATAGCGGGATCGGCTGCAGATGAACCTATTATGCTGTGGCGAAGGCCGGGGCTTTCTTCCACATGGCGGACGACTGTTTCTCATCGGCGACAGGAACAAACAGCAGCGACTGCTGCGGCTTCCAAGCGCCGGCGGGGGTGCAGAAATAGGTGAGGGTGCGCGTGTGGGTGTGCAGATGCGTGTGCGCGGAGGTGTGCAGCGAATGTGCAGTAAAGCACTGAAGCCAGCGGCATGTGTGGGAGCAGGAGCTTGGGCCATGGCGGTGTTGCATGGTGAGGCATGCGCTACAGCAGCGGGCGTGCGGAAACATGCTAGGGTGCGCGTGTTCGTGCGAAGAACTGTGGAAGGAGGCATGTGTGGATCCAGTGCGGAAGAGGAAAGGCACGAGCTTGAACTCGCTCCCCTGGTCGGCCATGGCGGACGACCTCTGGGTTGCGCAGATCGACGGACATGCGGACAACGGGACCGGAGAGAGAGATGGGGAGGAGCAGAGCTTCACCGTGGGGGTGTTGCTGGAGTCGTACGAGGTCGAGGCTGACCGGGGACGGAGAAGGAGCGCGCTGACGGGGACGCCACCAGTTCCGTGAAGAAGAGGAAGTAGAGAAGCATACGACGAGGAAGAAGCCTTCTGGGTCCTCGTGGTCGCGTGCGAGGGTGAGGAAGACGACGGATAGGGTCGGGGTTCTCTCCCCGTGGCAGCAACGCAGACGACGGAGGTGTTTAGGCCGGAGACGAGCTTAAGCTCTCCTCATCCATGGCGACGGCTATGGTAAGCGACCTACCTGGTGGTGGTGGCAGGGAGAGGGGGAAATGGAGAGAGGAGAGGCTAGGGTAGGGTTTGGAGAACTTTTATAGGAGGCTAGGGGAGCTAGCGGGCGTCAAATCAGCCGAAGAGTCGATGTGGAGCCTCCTGATGACTTGCCGTACAGGAGGTAGGAGAAGAACAGGAGGGATCGCCTCTGATGGGATTATTGGGCTGAAATCAGACAGGTAAGGGCATCTCCAGCCGTTGGCCCCCCAGGGGGCGTCTAAAAGCGCCGCCTGGGGGTGAGCCGGCGCAAAAAATGACCCTGGGGGCGAGTCGGTCCCCAGCCGTCGGCCCCCAGGGCCGCCCCCAGGCGCGTATTAAAAAAAAGAACCGTTGGGCGAAGTTATGATAAAAACTAGTTAAATTTCGGCCAAACATGGCAAATTTCGGCAAAATTCGTCCAAACATTACATTAACCTAATCTAAAAAAAAGAAAGGGGCTGAAGTCGTTGCCGCCATCGTCGTCGTTAGCCTTCTCCTCCTTGACGCGGGTGCCCCTGCTGGACCCCTTCCCGGCGTCGCCATGGCGAACAGGCGGCGGCGCGTCGTCGTCGTCGTCGCTGTCGCATAAGACGACGACCCCGCCTTCCTCGCGGCCGCGTCGGCGCTCCTCGAAGCGGCGTAGGGCGGCGCACTGGCGCTCCTTCTCCTTCTCCCGGCGCGCCTTCTCCATCGCAATGGAGTCTTGGCGCGCCCATTCGAGGGCCGTGTCGTCGTCGTCGAACTCCGCCTTCACCGGCGCCAGCCCCGGCTCCGTCTTTGGCTTGACAAAGCATGAAGGAGCCGACGAGGAGGAGGTGCGCCGGCCGCCCTCGTTGATGACGATGCCGGCGCTGCGAGTGCGCCGGCCGAGCGGCGTCTCCGCCGCGGGCTCGGCCTTGACGCCGAGCAGCGCCGGAGAGCCGGCGGAGTGTGAAGAAGAGCATGATGAGGAGGAAGAAGAGGAAGCGCCGAACCTCCTTGGCGCCCATGGCCCGACGCGTCGGGGCTGCGCCGGGGCGGCCACCCTCGCCGGGGGGTACGCCAACGGCGGGTCGTTGCCGCCCTCGAGGTACGTGAGCATGCCCTCGAGTGTGCGGCCGGGGACGCCCCACCAGAGGTGGCGCCCCTTGCTGTTCTGCCGGCCGCCGACCACCGGCGCGTCGTTGGTGGACGCCAATCGCTGCTGCTGGCGGTGCTCGAAATACGCCGCCCAGGCCACGTGGTTGTCGATGGCGTACTGGGGGAGGGAGAGTTGGGCGTCGGTGAGGGACGCACGCACGATCTCGACCTCCTCAGCGAAGTACTTCGGCTTCGCCACGGCGTCGGGCAACGGGGGAATGGGCACTCCCCCGGCGCTGAGTCTCCACCCTGTTGGCCCGGCGCGCATGTCCGGCGGCGCCGGGATGTTTGCTTGGAACAGGAGCCAGGACTCCTATTCGCGGAGCGAATGGCAGCCGAAGCCGTTGGCCACCTCCTCGTCTCCGGGGAAGCGTTCTGCCATGGCGACGGCGGGGCTGGGCGTGCTCGGGAGAGGTAGAGGGAGGGGCTGGGCGGCGGCGCTCGGGAGAGGCAGGGAGAGGGAGGGGCTCGACGGCGACGAGGGGCGGGGCTGGTGTGGGCACAGGCGAGTGGAGGCCGCCGGCTTTTATAGCCGGGTCGCGCCTGTGTGTATGCATGCGAGGGAGGGGAGGCGTGGCGCGCCGTCCCGTGACGCGCCGCCCGTGAGGAATCAATGGCAAGGCTGACTGGCGGCAGCCTTGCCATTGATTCCCCGCGGGAACCGAGGCCGTTGGGGGAAGACGAGGCGTCGAGTCGCTGACGCGGCTGGCCCGCGTCTTTTTCGCGCCAAAACAGCTCGCCCCGGCGCCCCCGGGCGCCCCCCAGCGCGTCGGGTTTGGGCTGGGTCCGCGGCGCTGTTTTCAGCCCAAGCCGGCGAAAATCGGGCTCCTGGGGGGGCGACTGGGCCATTTTTTCGGCGCCGGCGCGAAAAAATCTCCTGGGGAGGCCTTCCTGGGGGCGCGGTTGGAGAAGCCTTAAGTGGCAGGTGGGCTGCCTCTGCGGTACTGCTTCTTCTTTCTTTTATTTTTCTCCAGACAGAAAAATAAAGACCAAAAAGCACAGGAATATGGCGAGGGTTTGGAGAGATATGAGAATATCCCTGGAGTCCCGAATTTGTGTAGAATTTGAATAAATTTCTTTGGGAATTTTTAAGTACAGAAAAATAATTCAAGTTTGAAATTAATTCAAACTTGAGCCGTTTTTGAACCCTACCAAAACAACTCCAAAATGGATGATATTTGACAGAGAGGTATAAGGCATGGAGTA
This sequence comes from Triticum dicoccoides, assembly GCF_002162155.2. Taxonomy (NCBI): domain Eukaryota; kingdom Viridiplantae; phylum Streptophyta; class Magnoliopsida; order Poales; family Poaceae; genus Triticum; species Triticum dicoccoides. Next base: position 424,798,443 of record NC_041382.1, read on the forward strand.
ATATCATCAGGAAATAAATGAACATTAATGGAGGAGGGAAATATGTCACTTGCAAAACATGAGGAAGAAGGAAGGGAGAGGTGATGATACATGGGACATATGCATAGGCAAACAACAATGTAACATGCATGAATACAACAAACAAATGAATACACATGACGATAACGAAAAACATGAAAGGCGTCTGATGCGTCGGTCTCGGGGCGTCACATAAGGTTGGAACCCTCTTTGCAGGGGCCTTCTTGTGCATACCAGGATTTGTTGCAGCAGAAGCAGTATTGTCAGATTGCGGGTTCCGACAAACCCTTGTGAGGTTCGAACTCTGGGGTGTGCACGAAGAACACTCTCTTCCTCGCTCGCCCGCTCAACGATTCCACGGCCTAGCTCGACGGACCCAAAGAACAAGAGACATGAGGGTTTATACTGGTTCGGGCCTCCTTGCGGTGTAATACCCTACTCCAGTTTGTGGGTGGATTGCCTCGACGGGCTGAGGATGAACTAGTACAATGGATGAACAGCCTCGGGAGGTGAGGTGTTCTTGAGCTAGATGAACTGGTGAGCTCATTCGGGTGGAATGGATCTGATCCGTCCCTATGGTGGTGGCTAGGTCCTATTTATAGTGGCCTTGGTTCTCTTCCCAAATGTTAGGTGGGAAGGGATCCCACAATGGCCAAGTTTGAAGGGGGACAACTAGTACAAGCTATCCTAAAAAAAGGTGGTATTCGCTTGCCAAAGGCTCTGGTGATGATGTTGCTTTGGTCTTCGCGATGACCTCCGTCCTGCCGTCCTACTGGTCTTGGTCACCGATATGGAAACCTTTGCCTGATTCCTCGGGACCCTGCGCCTGCGCTTGCCTCCTTAGCACCAAAGAGGAAACTAGTACACTACGCCCGCTGGCGCTCTCCTGGCCTTGGTCGTCATGGCTCACGTCACGCGAGCCCCGCGAGGTGCTCCTTGCAAAGATATCTCCGCTCCTCAGGAGCCATCATAGTGAGGCTGCCCCCAGGGAGGTCTTGGTGTCATCCGCCTCGAGAGGCTCGGTCCCTAGCGAGGGTCTTGAGTTGCTGCTGCTGAAGATGGGCCATACCAGGCCATTGGTGGAGCCACGCTCTCGCGCCGCAGGCAGGCAAGTCTGGGCACCCCCGGTCCCAGAACGCCGATAGTAGCCCCCGGGCCCAAGGCACATTCGAGCTTGGCTTCAAGGCCAAGCCAAAGGGCAAGTGCGGAGCGCCGCGGGCCCCAACCGCCTGCGGTCTTGATTGACGTGTGGCAATTGGTGGTACGTGGGCGCCTCCACTCCCCCACGCAGCCTTGATATTCACCAGGCTAGGTGGCCGCCATTGCCAACACAGCTCCACCTCCATTGCTGGCAGCACGCTTCCACAACTCCATCTCCCAGAAACATCAGTCTTTTCCCCTAGCCTGACCCGGCTCCAATCCTCTCTTCTGCCATGTGATAACCCACAAGTATAGGGGATCACAGCAGTTTTCGAGGGTAGAGTATTCAACCCAAATTTATTGATTCGACACAAGGGGAGCCAAAGAATATTCTCAATTATTAGCAGCTGAGTTGTCAATCCAACCACACCTAGAAACTTAATATCCGCAGCAAAGTGTTTAGTAGCAAAGTAATATGATAGTAGTGGTAACGGTAGCAAAAGTAATATTTTTGGGTTTTGTAGTGATTGTAACAGTAGCAACGGAAAAGTAAATAAGCGAAGAACAATATATGAAAAGCTCGTAGGCATTGGATCGGTGATGGAGAATTATGCCGGATGCGATCGATCATGTAATAGACATAACATAGGGTGACATAGAACTAGCTCCAGTTCATCAATGTAATTTAGGCATGTATTCCAAATATAGTTATACATGCTTATGGAAAAGAACTTGCATGACATCTTTTGTCCTACCCTCCCGTGGCAATGGGGTCCTATTGGAAATTTTGTTCTAAGGGATATTAAGGCCTCCTTTTAATAGAGTACCGGACCAAAGCATTAACACATAGTGAATACATGAACTCCTCAAACTACGGTCATCACCGGTAAGTATCCCGATTATTGTCTCTTCGGGATTAACGGATCATAACACATAATAGGTGACTATAGACTTGCAAGATAGGATCAAGAACTCTCATATATTGATGAGAACATAATAGGTTCACATCTGAAATCATGGCACTTGGGCCCTAGTGACAAGCATTAAGCATAGCAAAGTCATAGCAACATCAATCCCAGAACATAGTGGATACTAGGGATCAAACCCTAACAAAACTAACTCGATTACATGATAAATCTCATCCAACCCATCACCATCCAGCAAGCCTATGATGGAATTACTCACGCACGGCGGTGAGCATGATGAAATTGGTGATGAAGGAAGGTTGATGATGGTGATGGCGACGGATTCCCCTCTCCGGAGCCCCGAACGGACTCCAGATCAGCCCTCCCGAGGGAGTTTAGGTCTTGGCGGCAGCTCCTTATCGTAAAACGTGATGAATCCTTCTCTCTGATTTTTTTCTCCCCGAACACGAATATATGGAGTTGGAGTTGAGGTCGGTGGAGTGTCAGGGGGCCCACGAGGCAGGGGGCGCGCCCCCACCCTCGTGGACAGGGTGTGGGCCCCCGGACATGGATCTTTCTTCCAATATTTTTTATATATTCCAAAATAATTCTCCGTTGATTTTAAGGTCATTCTGAGAACTTTTATTTCTGCACAAAAATAACACCATGGCAATTCTGCTGAAAATAGCATTAGTCCGGGTTAGTTCCATTCAAATCATGCAAGTTAGAGTCCAAAACAAGGGCAAAAGTCTTTGGAAACGTAGATACAACGGAGACGTATCAACTCCCCCAAGCTTAAAACTTTGCTTGTCCTCAAGCAATTCAGTTGATAAACTGAAAGTGATTAAGAAAAACTTTTAGAAACTCTGTTTGCTCTTGTTGTTGTAAATTTGTAAAGCCAACATTCAGGTTTTTAGCAAAGATTATGAACTAACAATATTCACAATAAGACTTAGGTCTCATGTTTACTCATATCAATGACATAATCAACTAGCGAGCAATAATAATAAATCTCGGATGACAACACTTTCTCAAAACAATCATAATATGATATGACAAGATGGTATCTCGCTAGCCCTTTCTGAGACCGCAAAACATAAATGCAGAGCACCTTTAAAGATCAAGGACTGACTAGACATTGTAATTCATGGTAAAAGAGATCCAATCAAGTCATACTCAATGTAAACTAACAGTAATGGATGCAAATGACAGCGGTGCTCTCCAACTGGTGCTTTTTAGTAAGAGGGTGATGAATCAACATAAAAGTAAATGGATAGGCCCTTCGCAGAGGGAAGCAGGGATTTGTAGAGGTGCCAGAGCTCGGTTTTGAAATAGATATGAATAATATTTTGAGTGGTATACTTTCATTGTCAACATAATAACCGAGAGATCTCGATATCTTCCATGCTACACACATTATAGGCGGTTCCCAAACAGAATGGTAAAGTTTATACTCCCCCTCCACCAACAAGCATCAATCCATGGCTTGCTCGAAACAACGAGTGCCTCCAACTAACAAGAGTCCCGGGGGAGTTTTGTTTGCAGTTATTTTGATTTGATTTGCATAGAGCATGGGACTGGGCATCCCGGTGACCAGCCATTTTCTTGTGAGTGAGGAGCGGAGTCCACTCCTCTTGAGAATAACCCGCCTAGCATGGAAGATACAGACAACCCTATTTGATACATGAGCTATTCGAGCATACAAAACATAATGTTTATTTAAAGTTTTAGAGTTTGGCACATACTAATTTACTTGGAACGGCAGGTAGATACCGTATATAGGTAGGTATGGTGGACTCATATGGAAAAACTTTGGGGTTTCTGGAATTGGATGCACAAGCAGTATTCCCACTTAGTACAAGTGAAGGCTAGAAAAAGACTGGGAAGCGACCAGCTAGAGAGCGACAACAGTCATGAACATGCATTAAAATTAATCAACACCGAATACAAGCATGAGTAGGATATAATGCACCATGAACATAAATATCGTAGAGGCTATGTTGATTTTGTTTCAACTACATGCGTGAACATGTGCCAAGTCAAGCCACTCGAGTGGTTCAAAAGAGGATACCACCCTATCATACCACATCACAACCATTTTAATAGCATGTTGGCACGCAAGGTAAACCATTATAAGCTCCTAGCTAATTAAGCATGGCATAAGCAACTACAATCTCTAATTGTCATTGCAAATATGTTTCTTTCATAATACGTTGATTCAGGAACGATGGACTTATCATATTTACTAAAACAAGAGAGGTCGAGTTCATACCAGCTTTTCTCATCTCAATAAGTTCATCATATAATCATCATTATTGCCTTTCACTCGCACGACCGAATAGTGTGGATAATAATAGTGCACGTGCATTGGACTAAGATGGAATCTGCAAGCATTCAATTCAAGAGAGAAGACAAGGTAATATGGGCTCTTTGTTAGATCAACAATAATGCATATAAGAGCCACTTAACATTTTAATCATGGTCTTCTCCTCTCGACCCCAAAAAAACAGAAAAGAAACAAAACTATTTACACGGGAAAGCTCCCAACAAGCAAAAGAAGAACAAGAAATGTTTTTGGGTTTTCTTTTAATTACTACTACTACAGACATGGAAAGTAAACTAACTAAAATCTACAACAATTTTTTTTGGTTTTTCTTAAGGTTTTTCAAACACACAAGAAGAAACCAAGAAAATGAAAATAAACTAGCATGGATGATACAATGAAAAAGTATGAGCACCGACAACTAGCATGAGTGTGTGAACATGAATGTCATGTCGGTGAGAAATACGTACTCCCCCAAGCTTAGGCTTTTGGCCTAAGTTGGTCTATGGCTATGATTGGCCTGGCGGATATCCAAAGTTATAGTTTTGGTCGTACTGAGAAGGATCCCCCTGGTGCAACTGGTTGTCAATCTCCTCCGGATTCCACCGATAAACAGACTACCGGTGAGGATCAAATTGTGGTTCCGGCTCTGGCTCTATAGCTGGTGTGGGGTTTAGGTAGGCGTGAATGGCCCCCGGTAGAACAAGGTACCTGCCTGCAGATAAGTCAAACAAGGAAGGAGCAGGCAAAGTAATAGTCTCAGGGTGATTTTTATCAAATATCAGCTTGCACTTAAGCATCTTTTCCTTATTCTTAACGATAAAATCATGTGCTACCATATTCTTATAGTCTAGAAAAACAGGAGGCAACAACTTCTCTTCCTTCTCATAATGTCTAATAGGTATGTTAAAATGTGCAGCGAGGCGCGAGGCGAAGATACCTCCCAAGATGGGGCCCTTAGTACGGTTAAGATTTAACCGCTTTGCAACAATAGCGCCCATACTAAAGGTGTCATCACGGAACAAGGCATGTCACAAAATAACAATATCAGGGGCACTAAGGTTGCCACAGTTTCCTCGAGCAATTAAGCATCTACTAGCAAATGTTGCGAAGTAATGTAAAACAGGAAAATGTATGCTGGTAATTCTTGCATCGGAAACTTTCCTCGTTTCCCCTACAACAATTGTATCAATAAACCCTTCCACATCGTCACGATGTGGTTCCTCTACACTGCCCTCAAAAGGGATCAAACAAACCCGATAAAAATCACGAAGTGACATCTCCTTATGCTCATCATATAAATAAAATTCCACCGTAGGTGGTGAGCTCCTAGCATGGAAATGAAAGTTTTGCACAAAGATATTGGTGAGTAAGAGACACTGTTTGCGTTGGTCGTGGAGGAAGGCGGTGAGGCCTGCATTCTCAGCCAATTCATAGAAATCATCATAAATCCCGTCTGCTCTCAATAAATCATCACAAGGCCATTCACACGACCGAACCTCCGCGGTGCGAGGGAGATTATACTTGGGCTTATTGTTCTCTTCACTTTGTTTATCCTTCGAGCTTCGGCTCGATGAGCCCCTTAAAAATCTCTTCATCTTTTTCTGAAAATTTCTGAAATTTTTAGAACTTCAAAATAAAAAGTGAACCAAACTCAACAAAATTGATAGCAACTACTCCTACAAGTGCCTAGAGGCAATATCATGCATTAAAACTACTTTTGACCATATAAATTTGACATGCAAGCTCAAGAACAAGGTCACATAAGCAGCAAAAATTTGCAATAAATAAAGCACTAGAACAAAAACTAATTGGACCATTGGAGGAGTCACATACCAAAGAACAATCCCCCAAAGCAGTTTTGTGAATGGAGCTTTGAGCAAGCAGATCAAAAATGGCAGCAAGATAAGCAAGAACTCGGGTTTGAGCTAGTTGGTGATTTTTTTGGGAGGAAGAAGGAGTGTGTGCTAGCTGGAATAAGTGGAGGGGGGCCACCATGGGCCCACAAGGCAGGGGGCGCGCCCAGGGGTGGGTGCGCCCTGGCCCCTCGTGGCCAGGTGCTTGCTCCCCCTGGTGTGTTCTCAGTGCAATATATTCTCAAATATTCTAAAAAAATCATATTTAAATTTCAGGGCATTTGGAGAACTTTTATTTTCGGGGTATTTTTTATTGCACGGATAATTCATAAGACAGATAGAAATTACTATTTTTGCTTTATTTAATATAAATAACAGAAAATAAAAATAGGGTAGAGAGAGTTGTGTTTTCTAAATTCATCCATCTCATGCTCATCAAAAGGAATCCACTAACAAGGTTGATCAGGTCTTGTTAACAAACTCATTTCGAATAACATGAAACCGGAGAATCTTCGAATAACACTAGGTTACCTCAACGGGGATATGCACATCCCCAACAATAAGAATATCATATTTCTTCTTGATAGTAGGAAGAGGAAATTCAAAACCTCCAATAGTGATTGTTGAAAATTTTCCAATAGAATTGATATTGTGGACTTGAGGTTGTTTCCTCAGAAAGTGTACCGTGTGCTCATTACCATTAACATGAAAAGTGACATTGCCTTTGGTGCAATCAATAACAGCCCCTGCAGTATTCAAAAAGGGTCTTCCAAGAATAATAGACATACTATCGTCCTCGGGAATATCAAGAATAACAAAGTCCGTTAAAATAGTAACGTTTGCAACCACAACAGGCACATCCTCACAAATACCGACAGGTATAGCAGTTGACTTATCAGCCATTTGCAAAGATATTTCAGTAGGTGTCAACTTATTCAAATCAAGTCTATGATATAAATAGAGAGGCATAAAACTAACACCGGCTTCAAGATCACATAAAGCAGTTTTTAACATAGTTTCTTTTAATGGAGCATGGTATAGTTGGTACTCCTGGATCTCCAAGTTTCTTTGGTATTCCACCCTTAAAAGTATAATTAGCAAGCATGGTGGAAATTTCAGCTTCCGGTATCTTTCTTTTATTAGTAACAATATCCTTCATGTACTTAGAATAAGGATTCATTTTAAGCATATCAGTCAAACGCATACGCAAAAAGATAGGTCTAATCATTTCAGCAAAGCGCTCAAAATCCTCATCATCCTTTGTCTTGGATGGTTTAGGAGGAAATGGCATGGGTTTATGAACCCATGGTTCTCTTTCTTTACCATGCTTCCTAGCAACAATGTCTCTCTTATCATAACGTTGATTCTTTGATTGTGGGTTATCAAGATCAACAGTAGGTTCAATCTCTACATCATTGTCATTGCTAGGTTGTGCATCAACATGAACATCATCGTTAACATTATCACTAGGTTCATGTTCATTACCAGATTGTGCTTCAGCATGAGAGATAGAAATATCATTAGGATTCTTAGGTGTGTCAACAACAGGTTCACTAGAAGCATGCAAAGTCCTATCATTTTTCTTTCTCTTCCTTTTAGAAGGACTAGGTGCATCAATATTAATTCTCTAAGAATCTTGCTCAATTCTCTTAGGATGACCCTCAGGATACAAAGGTTCCTGAGTCACTTTACCTCCTCTAGTTGCAACTCTAACAGCAAAGTCATTATTTTTACTATTCAATTAATTTAGCAAATCATTCTGAGCTTTAAGTACTTGTTCTACTTGAGTGGTAACCATAGATGCATGTTTACTAATAGGTTTAAGTTCATCTTTAACACTCGCCATATAATCACTCAAGTGTTCAATCATGTAAGCATTATGTTTCAATTGTCTACCAACATAAGCATTAAAATCTTCTTGCTTAACCATAAAGTTATCAAATTCATCCAAACATTGGCTAGCAAACTTAGCAGGAGGGATTTCAGCTTTATCATATCTATAGAGAGAGTTTACCTTTACTACCTGTGTCGGGTTATCAACACCGTGTGTTTCTTCAATAGGTGATGAATTAAGACCATACATTTCTTCGGCAGGAGGTAAATTCTTAACATCTTCAGCTTTTATACCTTTTTCTTTCATAGATTTCTTTGCCTCTTGCATATCTTCAGGACTGAGAAATAGAATACCCCTTTTCTTCAGAGTCGGCTTAGGAGTTTGTTCAGGAAGTGTCCAATTATTTTCATTAGTCAACATATTATTCAATAGAATTTCAGCTTGATCAACAGTTCTTTCCCTGAAAACACAACGAGCACAACTATCCAGGTAATCTCTGGAAGCATCGGTTAGTCCATTATAAAAGATATCAAGTATTTCATTTTTCTTGAGAGGATGATCAGGCAAAGCATTAAGTAATTGGAGAAGCCTCCCCCAAGCTTGTGGGAGACTCTCTTCTTCAATTTCCACAAAATTATATATTTCCCTTAAAGCAGCTTCTTTCTTATGAGTGGGGAAATATTTAGCAGAGAAATAGTAGATCATATCCTGGGGACTACGCACACAACCAGGATCAAGAGAATTAAACCATATCTTAGCATCACCCTTTAATGAGAACGGAAATAATTTGAGGATATAGTAGTAGCGAGTTTTCTCATCATTAGTAAACGGGGTAGCTATATCATTTAATTTAGTAAGATGTGCCACAACAGTTTCAGATTCATAGCCATAGAAAGGATCATATTCAACCAAAGTAATTAACTCAGGATCAACAGAGAAATCATAATACTTATCAGTAATAAAGATAGGTGAAGTAGCATAAGCATGATCATATTTCATTCTAGCATTCAAAGTCTTTTCTTTCAGCTTAGCCAATAATTTCTTAAGATCACTTCTATCATTGCAAGCAAGAAAGTCTCTAGCAGTTTTCTTCATCCATAACATAACCCTCAGGAACAACACGCAATTCATATCTAGGGGGAGAATCTTCATCATCACTTTCATCAATATTATCAGTTTCAATAATTTCATTCTCCCTAGCCTTAGCAAGTTGTTCATCAAGAAATTCACCTAGTGGCACATTATTATCAAGCATAGAAGTAGTTTCATCATAAGTATCATGCAAAGCAGAAGTGGCATCATCAATAACATGTGACATATCAGGATTAATAGCAGAAGCAGGTTTAGGTATCGCAAGCTTACTCAAAACAGAAGGTGAATCAAGTGTAGAGCTAGATGGCAGTTCCTTACCTCCCCTCGTAGTTGAGGGAAAAATCTTGGTCCTTTGATCTTTCAAGTTCTTCATAATGATAACCAGATATAAATCCCAAGTGACTCAAAGAATAGAGCTATGCTTCCCGGCAACGGCGCCATAAAATAGTCTTGATAACCTAGAAGTATAGGGGATCGCAACAGTTTTCGAGGGTAGAGTATTCAACCCAAATTTATTGATTCGACACAAGGGGAGCCAAAGAATATTCTCAATTATTAGCATCTGATTTGTCAATTCAACCACACCTGGAAACTTAATATTTGTAGCAAAGTGTTTAGTAGCAAAGTAATATGATAGTAGTGGTAACGGTAGAAAAAGTAATATTTTTGGGTTTTGTAGTGATTGTAACAGTCGCAACAGAAAAGTAAATAAGCGAAGAACAATATATGAAAAGCTCGTAGGCATTGGATCGGTGATGGAGAATTGTGCCGGATGCGATCAATCATGTAACAGTCATAACATAGGGTGACGCAGAACTAGCTCCAGTTCATCAATGTAATGTAGGCATGTATTCCGAATATAGTCATACGTGCTTATGGAATAGAACCTGCATGACATCTTTTATCCTACCCTCCCCTGGCAGTGGGGTCCTATTGGAAACTAAGGGATATTAAGGCCTCCTTTTAATAGAGTACCGGACCAAAGCATTAACACATAGTGAATACATGAACTCCTCAAACTACGGTCATCACCGGTAAGTATCCCGATTATTGTCACTTCGGGGTTAACGGATCATAACACATAATAGGTGACTATAGAGTATAGACTTGCAAGATAGGATCAAGAACTCTCATATATTGATGAAAACATAATAGGTTCAGATCTGAAATCATGGCAGTCGGGCCCTAGTGATAAGCATTAAGCATAGCAAAGTCATAGCAACATCAATCTCAGAACATAGTGGATACTAGGGATCAAACCCTAACAAAACTAACTCGATTACATGGTAAATCTAATCCAACCCATCATCATCCAGCAAGCCTACAATGGAATTACTCACGCAGGGCGGTGAGCATCATGAAATTGGTGATGAAGGAAGGTTGATGATGACGATGGCGATGGATTCCCCTCTCCGGAGCCCCGAACGGACTCCAGATCAGCCCTCCCGAGAGAGTTTAGGGCTTGGCGGTGGCTCCGTATCGTAAAACGCGATGAGTCCTTCTCTCTGATTGTTTTTGTCCCGGAACATGAATATATGGAGTTGGAGTTGAGGTCGGTGGAGCGTCAGGGGGCCCACGAGGCAGGGGGCGCGCCCAGGGGGGTAAGGCGCGTACCCCACCATCGTGGACAGGGTGTGGGCCCCCGGACGTGGATCTTTCTTCCAGTATTTTTATATATTCCGAAATAATTCTCCGTTGATTTTTAGGTCATTCCGAGAACTTATATTTCTGCCCAAAAACAACACCATGACAATTCTTCTAAAAACAACGTCAGTCCGGGTTAGTTCCATTCAAATCATGCAAGTTAGAGTCTATAACAAGGGAAAAGTGTTTGGAAAAGTAGATACGACGGAGACGTATCACCATGGCGCCGAGCCAGAAGAAGAAGCACTAGTAGAAAAAGGGTCAAATGTGAAGCACATTAGTGCCGGTTTGAATTTGAGCCGGCACTAATGTGTGCATTAGTGCCGGTTCCAACGGCTAGCCGGCCGCTCTCATTAGTACCGGTTCGTGGCGAACCTTTAACACCGGTTCGTGCCACATACCGGTAGTAAAGTGAGTGGTGGCAGGATGTTGTCAGTCCGAGGCCCCTCCAGCACCTTTAGTACCAGGTCGTATCACGAACCGGTACTAAAGGTCGTCCAACATAGACCCTTCGTCCACCCGAGATCGCTCTGTTCTTCCCCTTTCCCCTCTCCTCTCTGTTCTTTTCCCTCTTCCTCTCAAGCTCATCACACATTTTGCCCAAAATTTGTCAAGATTTGAAGGCCCCCATCCATTCAAATGATCACAAAGGTTAGCAACTTTGTCCTTTCATCTCTCATTGCTAGATTAGCTCGTGCAATGCTTTATATTGTGATTGATTTTTGAGTTTAGTAATTTGGGAGGAATTATATATATATTCTAGTATTTGATTTATATGCAATTTGAGGTCAAAAATAACACTTAGTTTGCATATGTAGGTGTGGTTTACTTAGTACCTTCTAAATCTCCGTCGTAACCACCGTCGGTCGCTCGCAATGTCCCGTCGCCGGCACCACCTTGTGGTGAGCCTCTTGTTCATGAAGTTTTATATAAAAAATTGATGATTGTGTGATTTGGATATATAGTTACTCGTATAATTATCTTACCCATACATTGTTTGTTATACATAGTGCCATGGTTTTGATATCCGTCCCCGTCGGCCCTCGTCCGGGTTATGATTCGGATGTGGTATATTCTCTTTTAAAACTATTCATTGCATTTCATGTTTATGACAAATTATGCCCATCAAGTTGACATAGATATTTGTATGTAGGAGGTAGTTGAACCAGAAATTCCAACCGACCCTATTGTCGAGAGGTTAAATTTAGTTGAAAGAGAAAACGAGGATTTGAAGGAAAAATTGAAAAGAATTGAGGGGGAGAAGATGGAATTGGAGTTGCATGTTGCCGATGTCGTCGATGATCACAAGATTAAGATGGAGAAAATGCGCTTGAAGATTAGAAAGATTAGAAAATATGCCATTCATAGTGAGGCTTGGTATCATTATGCTGTTGGATCAATTGTTACCTTAGTTGCGATCTTGATCGCATTTGTTGTTGCATTTAAATTCTTTAGCTAGAGAGTTATTTGTTTGTTGCATTTAAGTGTTGTATGATCTTTATGTATGAACTTTATGTATTGTATTAATTTGGTGTTTTCGGTGTTGTGTATTGAAGATGAGCCGGCAATGGATGTACGATGACCGATGCTCTCCCGAGTTCATTAATGGCATGTGTAATTTTCTGCTTGCGGCTGAGGCAAACAAGCGGGCGGATGGTTTTATGCCTTGTCCATGTGATGGTTGTAAGAATGGTCACAATTACTCTATGTCAAGAACCATTCACGTCCACCTGTTTGAGTCCGATTTCATGCCCCACTATAATGTTTGGACCAAGCATGGAGAAAGAGGGGTTGTGATGGAAGACAATGAAGAAGAAGAGGACGACGACGGCTATCCTGGCCATGGGTTCCCTGAATACGATGATACAACAATGAGGGAAGAAGCTGAGCTGGTAATGCGGGAAGAAGCTGAGCCGGCAATGCGGGAAGAAGCTGAAGAAGAGGCATCGGATGAGCCCGTTGATGATCTAGGTCGGGCCATTGCCGATGCAAAGAGAAACTGTGCAAGTGATTTGGAGAAGAAGAAGTTGCAGCGCATGTTAGAGGATCACAAAAAATTGTTGTACCCGAATTGCGTAGGTGACAAGAAAAGGCTGGGCACCACACTGGAATTGCTACAATGGAAGGCAAAAAATGGTGTATCTGACAAGGGATTTGGAAAGTTGCTGGTAATGATAAAGAATATGCTTCCAAAGGACAATGAATTGCCTGAGAGTACGTACGAAGAAAGAAGGCTGAGGGAGTCCTGGATTAGGGGGTGTCCGGATGGCCGGACTATACCTTCGGCCGGACTCCTGGACTATGAAGATACAAGATTGAAGACTTCGTCCCGTGTCCGGAAGGGACTTTCCTTGGCATGGAAGGCAAGCTTGGCGATATGGATATGTAGATCCCCTACCATTGTAACCGACTCTGTGTAACCCTAGCCCTCTCCGGTGCCTATATAAACCGGAGAGTTTTGGTCCGTAGGACGAACAACAATCATACCATAGGATAGCTTCTAGGGTTTAGCCTCTCTGATCTCGCGGTAGATCTACTCTTGTACTACCCATATCATCAATATTAATCAAGCAGGACGTCGGGTTTTACCTCCATCAAGAGGGCCCGAACCTAGGTAAAACATCGTGTCCCCTGCCTCTTGTTACCATCCGGCCTAGACGCACAGTTTGGGACCCCCTACCCGAGATCCGCCGGTTTTGACACCGACATTGGTGCTTTCATTGATAGTTCCTCTGTGTCGTCACTTTTAGGCCCGATGGCTTCTCCGATCATCAACAGCGATGCGATCCAGGGTGAGACTTTTCTTCCCGGACAGATCTTCATATTCGGCAGCTTTGCACTGCGGTCCAATTCGCTTGGTCATCGGGAGCAGATCGAAAGCTACGCCCCTGGCCATCACGTCAGATTTGGAAGTTTGAACTACACGGCCGACATCCGCGGAGACTTGATCTTCGACGGATTCGAGCCACAGCCGAGCGCGACGCACTGTCACGATTGGCATGATTTAGCTCTGTCGTCGAACAGTGCCCTGGGGGCCGCACCTGTGTCCGCTCCGACCCCCAGCTCGGAGCCGATCACACCAATCGAGGATGGGTGGTTAGACACCGCCTCGGGGGCTGCAATCTCTACGATGATTGAGCCGAAGACCAGCCCTATTCTCTGGGAAGCCCGTGACTCCAAGGAGCCGGACTCCTCTCCAGACTTCGAGCCCTCCGCGCCCTGACCGATCGATTGGGCGCCGATCATGGAGTTCACCACTACGGACATCTTTCAGCGCTCGCCCTTCGGTGATATTCTGAATTCACTAAAGTCTCTCTCTTTATCAGGAGAGCCCTGGCCGGACTATGGTCAACAAGGTTGGGATGCGGATGATGAAGAAATTCAAAGCTCACCCACCACCCACTTCGCAGCCACTATCAATAATTTAAACGACGTGCTCGACTTTGACTCCGGAGACATCGACGGTATGGACAACGATGTAGGAGATGAACACGAACCAACACCTATAAGGCACTGGACAGCCACCTCATCTCATGATGTATACATGGTGGACACACCCAAAGGAAGCGACGACGAGGAACACAGGGATACAACGAGGGATCGTTCACTCGAAAAGCAATCAAAGCGGCAACGTAAGCGCCGCTCAAAGCCCCGCCTCGACAGAGACATCAGCTATACAGACCCAACCATAGAGCAGGACGAGCCGGTGGACGACGAACATGCTTTCGAGCAAGCGTCCGAACAGGGCAACTTGGATAAACAAACCGAACACCCCGTCCCCGGCGAAAACAACAGTCCGGACGACCTTACGCCGGATAAACTCATGGAGCAGAAGAGCCTCCACAAAAGGCTCGTCGCCACTGCGCATAGCCTGAAAAAGCATAAGCGGAAGCTCAAAACTGCGGAAGATGCACTCAGAATCAGATGGAGCAAAGTACGCAACACCGCAGACAAATATGCCGGCAGTCGCCGCACAAAAAGCTATCCAAAGCGAAAGCTACTGCCTGAATTTGACGAGGATGCCTTAGAGCCCCCGCAGTCAAAAAATAGGAAAGCCATCCGGTCGGATGGATGACCGCATGGCCAGCATGGAGCGGCAAGCAGCGCCGCACACAAGCCGGCACGCGATCCATCAAAGGATCCGCATCAAAAAGACGGCTCAGCCAGATCTATATACGGGCCAAGAAAGCAAGCTCTAGTAAGTAATGCGACACAACAAATATCCAAACATCACGGCACACCCAAATACAGGGGTGCCGCACACCCCCTATGTTTCACTGATGAGGTGCTGGACCATGAATTTCCAGCGGGATTCAAGCCCATAAACATAGAGGTGTACGACGGAACAACAGACCCTCGGGTCTGGATCGAGGATTATATCCTCCACATACACATGGCCAGAGGAGATGACCTCCACGCCATAAAATACTTACCCCTCAAGCTTAAAGGGCCAGCCCGGCATTGGCTCAAAAGCCTTCCCGAAAACACCATTGGAAGTTGGGAAGAGCTTGAGGATGCTTTCCGGGCAAATTTTCAAGGGACCTATGTCCACCCTCCGGATGCAGACGATCTCAGTCACATAACTCAACAGCCCGGAGAGTCAGCCCAGAAATTCTGGAACAGATTTCTTACTAAAAAGAATCAGATAGTCGACTGTCCGGACGCCGAAGCCCTAGCAGCTTTTAAACACAACGTTCGAGACGAATGGCTCGCCAGACACCTCGGCCAAGAAAAGCCAAGAACAATGGTCGCATTAACAAGCCTCATGACCCGCTTTTGCGCAGGAGAGGACAACTGGTTGGCAAGATGTAGCACCAGCGACCCAAGTACATCCGAAGTTAGGGATGGAAACAGAAAACCCCAACGCAGCAAGGACCAGCGCCGGAATAAGGGAAACATCCCAAAGAGCACGGTGGTCAACACCGGATTCAAAAGCTCGCGGCAGAATCAGAGAAAGCCGCCCCTCAAGGATAACAGGGATGAGCTATCCAACTTAAACAAAATCTTGGACAAGATATGTCAAATACATAGTACTCCCGGTAAGCCTGTGAACCATACCCACAGAGATTGTTGGGTTTTCAAGCAAGCCGACAAACACAACGCCGAACACAAGGGGCTCGACACACCAAGTGAGGACGACGACGAACCCCACAAGCAGAGCACCAGAAAACAAAAGGATTTCCCACAAGAAGTCAAAACAGTACACTTACTTCACGTGACGAACAGAACGGCGCCACCAGAGATACGCGCCATACGGCCTATCCCAAAGGAGTCCCGCTAATGGTTGTTAAAACCGATCACCTTCGACCATCAGGATTACTCTAGAAGTATCCGGAACACAGGCTGGACTGCCTTGGTATTAGATCCAATAATTGGCGGACTCCATTTTACAAACGTCCTGATGGACGGCGGCAGTGGTCTAAACCTGTTATACTAGGACACAATCCGCAACATGGGGATAGACCCAACAAAAATTCGCCATAGCAAAACCTCCTTTCAAGGGGTAACGCCAGGCCCGGATACCCGTTGCATGGGTTCTCTCCGGCTAGAAGTTATGTTCGACTCCCCCGATAACTTCCGTTGCGAACAGCTAACTTTCCACATCGCCCCATTCTCAAGTAGCTATCAAGCACTGCTGGGACGCGAAGTTTTCGCCCGCTTTAACGCAATACCGCATTATGCATCTCTTACGCTTAAGATGCTCGGTCCACGAGGCATCATCTCATTAAAGGGAAAACATTGAGTGTTCCTCCCATGCGGAAAACAGTGTGGCTGCCTTGACAGCCCCACAATAAAGCGGCTTCACCAGCCAAAGCATCTAAACAGGTCGTCAAGACTGCGGACACGGCTAGACGAGTCCGGCATAAACATACAATTGATAAAGGCTTAATAACCGTATACCCCTGTACTAGCGGCTCTGCGCATATAAAACAAGAGACAATAAAACTCAATTTTACCCATTTCGATTTATACTTTGTTTATTTAGTATAACTCATGTTCGGCACGATCTTTCTTTAACTAAGTTCCTCTCTTTTACAGATGATGAACGTGCTACGCCCGTCCAGGATACGGCACAACGGAGACACAGGCACAGACGTGCAACAGGGACCCATTCCAAGGATTTTTTTCAGATTAAGACCCCGCGTAAACCTTTTTTACTGTCTCTTGTTGATTCACATCCCCTGGTTTCTTGGTATAACCAAGGAGGAGGCTGGCGTTTTGGCATGTGGCCACGTCAGAGGTTTGCGCGTACCTGGACACTAGGGGCTTATTACTAAGGGTGTTATCCCGCCCGCCCTCATAAAGACCGAATACCTTAGCGAGTGTTCGGCGTTGCGAGTTTGGCCTTATATGCATCAGCTCTGAATCATGTCTTTGGTCAAATGTTGGGTTTGCCCGGCTCCTGTGTTTTGCTGCCTTACGTTCCGCTTTATCGGCTAAGGCGGCACCACGAGAACTACTGCGATTGTGCCCCGGTTCGGCCAGGCGAGCACCTTAGTAGAGAAAGCCGAAAACTGACTGTCATGATATAGCGTGAGACTGGACAACCACTCGATGACATATTGGAATCTTTAGGATTCCTCCGCATTAACGAAGGGCCGTTTCCCGGCCAGGCACATACGCGCCCCAAGTTCGGGCGAGCGCAGGCGCCACCAGGGGCTATATAAGTAGCCTCAATGTCAAACTCCTATGGCTAAGTGAAACTGATAAAGCATCATAGTACGATTGCCTAGTTCGCTGCGCTATCACCTCCTTTGTAGGACCAAGATGTTGGATCAAGTGTGAAAATGCGCCTTCTGCGAACACCCCCACATTATGTGCGTGGGGGCTGAAGCCGACGACTGCCATCTTTCAGATTATATATACATATATGTTAAACAGCCGCACAGGAGGTATCCCAATACTTGCAGGCACAAGTATAAAAAGCTTCTACAATTTATCAAAATATTGTTTTACAATAATACATGATATTCGAATATAGTATCCTTCGAGCACTGCGTCTCTATTAAACGAGCACCTCGCAGAACTTCCTGAAAATAGCGCTCGGTAGGTACTCGGCTTCCATCCGAGTCTGGGGATGCAACAGTGGTGGCTTCCATTTCCGCCAGTATGTCTTGACACAGGCAAGAGCCATCCGCGCACCCTCTATGCACGCTGACCTCTTCATCGCATTGATATGCGGCGCCGCACCAAGGAACTGCTGCACCAAGTTGAAATAACTTTTCGGCTCTGGCCTCTCTGGCCACAGATGACTCATGACATACTTCATGGCGAGTCCGGACAACCTATTTATCTCGGCCCATTTGGCCAAACGATCAGCTAATGACAGTGGATGCTCTGGATTGTGGAACTGCGACCAGAAGAGCTTTTCCACTTCACGATCTTCTTGATCTCGGAAGTGTTCGGCCGCATCTTTGGCACTCGCTGCTAAATCCAGATAGGTGTCCGCTGTACTCCACATCTGGTCTAACGGAGCATGTTTAGGATCACAGAACTTCCTCCGCAGCATAAAGGGCTTTCCAGCCGCGATCTCTTCGGCCTGACGCAGCTCCTCCTTCATAGCTCTCATCGCAGAGCGAGCATCCTTGGCATCGGGAACGACCTTCTTCAGGTCCGTTTGTTCTGCCCGATCTTCTTTTTCAAGAAGCTTGCAATGGTCAGCAGCGTTCTTCAGCCTCACGGCCATCTCAGCCATTTCCTTCTTGCTTCGGCAGTGAGCAGCCTGTTCGGCTTTCAGCTCTTCAATTGCCTTTCCGGTAGCCACATCACTTTTCCTGGCTTGCTCCTTGGCTCGGGCAAGTTCCGCCCAAAGATTCTCCATGGCAGCAGCACCATCTGCATCAAGAGCACACATTGTAAGATACTGGCATAAAGCTCCTCTTACTAGGCGCCGCCGAAGGAATTACATACCTTGTGCCTTGTCAAGCCGCTTGTTGACAAGCGCGATGTCGGCATCTACCACGTCAAGTTGACGCTTTAGCTTGGCAAATCCATCAGTCCAGCTGGCCACCGGACACTTTGCCACCTACGTATAAAGGCGGCATATTAGACTTGGGATTATGATCCTCTGTGCGCCATCACTTTTGACAACACACAGAGTCTCAGGGGCTACTATCTACACATGGCGCATCTTATTTATGCGCAGCTGTCCAAAAAGGGTACATTATTTCGCGTACCTCAAAACATGTCAGTAAACTCCTGACGGCCTCGTGCAATCCGCTCTCCGCAGATGAAATCCTCTCAATCACCGTACCCATCAATGCACGGTGCTCCTCTGAGATAGATGCTCGCCATAGCAGATCCTTCAGCTCCTCCGACCGCGCACCAGACGGTGCCGGACTCGTCCGTAGGCCCTTTTTGAAGGGAGGACGCGGAGGGCTTTGGGGGGCCATATGACTACCTTCCGGCCCTGCCGGATTCGGAGAAACCTTCCGTGACGATACCTCAAGGTCGCCCGCCTTGCAAGGCGGTACAGCAGGGGGAGGCGTTCCGCTCTCCATCATCTCCGGAAGAAGATCCCCCGAAGACAAGCTCTACTGAGAAGGGCTAAGGTCCGAGCTACAAGGTAAATTTTTGATTACTTTTCTCAGATATAAAGGAGGGATTTCTCTCGTTTCTTAAAAAGAAAACTCCTCTCTACTTACGGCTCAGTGGAGGGCCGATCTCCTTGAGGGCATAATTCGGCCGAAGTATCCCCCAGCACAGGACCCTCTGGCGAAGATTTCTTCCCCCGCTTTAAGGCCATGGTCTCCGGGTCTTCAGAGGTGGTCCTCTTCTTCCCCTGAGGAGAGGAATTTTCGATTCCTCCCTTCCGGACAACCTCCTTTGAGGAGGCTGTAGCTTCCTTGTCCCCTCTCTTGCTTCCCTTTGAAGGCACAACCTCCAACATCCTGACTAGAACGGGACCCGGCGTGGTCTCGGGGAGGGGGCCGGACACCTGATTAGCTTTGCTTTCTCTATCCACTCATGTTTAAAGGACAACTCTTTTAGGGGCAATTTTATGATAAATATACGGATAGTGAGCCCGGGCACAAGGCTACTTACTTGAGTATCCGGACGATTGTAGCTCAGACATGCATCCTCCATAGAATCCGGACACACTACTTGTGGTCCGAAGAACAATTTGTACATCTCCACGGGCGTCATGCCAAGAAAATGTTGGAGAACTCGTGGTCCCTCCTGGTCGAACTCCCACAGGCGGAGGGGGCGACGTTTGCAGGGCAGAACTCGGCGAATTAACATAACCCGCGTCACCACGACCAGACTGATGTCTCTTTCTAGGAGATCTCGGATGTGGCCCTGCAATAGGGGCACGTCCTTTGCCGGCCCCCAGTCCAGCCCCGTATTGACCCATGACGCCAGTTGCGGTGGGGGACCCGAGCGAAAGGCAGGTGGCGCCACCCACTTAGGGGCCCTGGGAGCGGTAATATAAAACCACTCTCGTTGCCATAAGCTGGACTCCTCTTGAAAAGAGCCCTCGGGCCATGGAGTACCAGCATTCTTGCTTATAAAAGCACCTCCGCACTCCGCGTGCCGTCCCTCAATCATCTTCGGCTCTACTTTGAAGGTCTTGAGCCATACTCCGAAGTGAGGAGTGATACGGAGGAAGGCTTCACACACGACGATGAATGAGGAAATATGGAGGATGGACTCCGGGGCTAAGTCGTGAAATTCCAGCTCATAATAATACATGAGCCCCCTCACAAAGGGATCCGTCGGGAAGCCTAGCCCCCGAAGGAAGTGAGACATGAACACCACACTCTCATCGGGCTTGGGAGTGGGAATGACCTGCCCTTGAGTAGGCAGCCTATGCGAGATTTCATCGGTCAAGAACCTGGCCTCTCTCAACTTCAGCATGTCCTCCTCCGTGACGAAGGTCGGAACCGGACATTGTCGAAGGTCCGAAGCGCCTGAAATCTGGAGCCTTGGGTGTTGGAACTCGAGGCGAAGGGCGAACTCTTTTGAGATTGAAAGAAAGGAGTAAGGCCTTGGTCTCTTTATAAGAGGTTGAATACAAAGGGCCTTCCCCGTGACCGTTTGGGACTCGCCTTTGATCGAGAAAATATACCAACGGGTACGGTTGGGTAACCCACGCCCATATTGATGAGAATCCCGGAATAAGGGGACACAATCTCTACTTTAACAAGACGTGCCAAGGAAACCGCCTCGCTGACCGCGCTAAGGTGGGACAATAAAACGATTCAAATAAAGACTTGGCCGTTGGTGTGATGTCACGCTACGGAATACGTCAGCAGATTAGATTTGTGTAAATATTATTCTCTCTATGGCAATATGTGGAAACTTATTTTGCAGAGCGGACACTACCTTTGTGTTCAAAATCTTCTATGAAGTACTTGGAGGAGGAATCCACGTTGCAATACCGAAGACAATCTGCACGCCGGACTCGTCGTCATTGAAGCCTAGTTCAGGGGCTACTGAGGGAGTCCTGGATTAGGGGGTGTCCGAATGGCCGGACTATACCTTCGGCCGGACTCCTGAACTATGAAGATACAAGATTGAAGACTTCGTCCCGTGTCCGGAAGGGACTTTCCTTGGCGTGGAAGGCAAGCTTGGCGATACGGATATGTAGATCCCCTACCATTGTAACCGACTCTGTGTAACCCTAGCCCTCTCCGATGTCTATATAAACCAGAGAGTTTTAGTCCGTAGGACGAACAACAATCATACCATAGGCTAGCTTCTAGGGTTTAGCCTCTCTGATCTCGCGGTAGATCTACTCTTGTACTACCCATATCATCAACATTAATCAAGCAGGATGTAGGGTTTTACCTCCATCAAGAGGGCCCGAACTTGGGTAAAACATCGTGTCCCCTGCCTCCTGTTACCATCCGGCCTAGACGCATAGTTTGGACCCCCAGATCCGCCGGTTTTGACACCGACAAAGGCTGTCTGCCCTCTAGGGTTAGAGGTGCAGAAGATACATGCATGCCCTAATGTTTGCATCCTCTACCAGGATGAGTACGAGGATTTGAACGCTTGCCCAGTATGCGGTGCATTGCGCTATAAGATCAGCCGTGATGACCCTGGTGATGTCAAGGGCGAGCGCCCCAGGAAGAAGATTCCTGCCAAGGTGATGTCGTATGCTCCTATAATACCACGATTGAAACGTTTGTTCCAAAACAAAGAGCATGCCAAGGTGATGCAATGGCACAGAGAAGACCGTAAGAAAGACGGAAAGTTGAGACTACCCGCTGACGGGTCGCAGTGGAGAAAAATTGAAAGAAAGTACGGGAAGGAGTTTGCAGATGACGCAAGGAACGTATCGTTTGGTCTAAGCGCAGATGGCATTAATCCTTTTGGGGAGCAGAGCAGCAACCATAGCACCTGGCCTGTGACTCTATGTTTGTATAATCTTCCTCCTTGGTTGTGCATGAAGCGGAAGTTCATTATGATGCCAGTGCTCATCCAAGGCCCTAAGTAACCCGACAATGACATTGATGTGTACCTAAGGCCATTAGTTGAAGAACTCTTACAACTGTGGAATGGAACAGGTGTACGTGCGTGGGATGAGCACATGGGGGAAGAATTTGACCTAAAGGCGTTGCTGTTCGTGACCATCAATGATTGGCCTGCTCTCAGTAACCTTTTAGGACAGGCAAACAAGGGATACCGCGCATGGACGCACTGTTTGGACGATATCGATAGTATATATTTGGCTAATTGTAAGAAGAATGTGTACCTGGGACATCGTCGATTTCTTCCGAGCAGGCATCCCGTAAGAAAGAAAGGCAAGCATTTCAAATGTGAGGCGGATCACTGGACGAAGCCTTGCCACCGTATTGGTGCTGATGTACATGATATGGTCAAGGATTTGGAGGTGGTCTTTGGAAAGGGTCCCGGTGGACAACCTATTCCGAATGACGCTGACGGACGCGCACCCATGTGGAAGAAGAAATCTATATTTTGGGACCTGCCCTATTGGAAGGACCTAGAGGTCCGCTCCGCAATCGACGTGATGCACGTGACGAAGAATCTTTGTGTGACCCTGCTTGGCTTCTTGGGCGTGTATGGGAAGACAAAAGATACACCTGAGGCACGGGAGGACCAGCAATGTATGCACGGAAAAGACGGCATACATCAAGGTCATGCAAGCTACGCTCTTACCAAAGAAGAGAAGGAAATCTTCTTTGAATGCCTGCTCAGTATTAAGGTACCGTCTGGCTTCTCGTCGAATATAAAGGGAATAATAAACATGGTAGAGAAAAAGTTCTAGAACCTAAAGTCTCATGACTGCCACGTGATTATGACACAACTGCTTCCGGTTGCATTGAGGGGGCTTCTACCGGAAAACGTTCGATTACCCATTGTGAAGCTATGTGCATTCCTTAATGCAATCTCTCAGAAGGTAATCGATCCAGAAATCATACCAAGGTTAGAGAATGATTTGGTGCAATGTCTTGTCAGTTTCGAGTTGGTGTTCCCACCATCCTTGTTCAACATCATGACGCACGTCCTAGTTCACCTATGTGAAGAGATTAACATTTTCGGTCTTGTATTTCTACACAATATGTTCCCCTTTGAGAGGTTCATGGGAGTCTTAAAGAAATATGTTCATAACCGTGTTAGGCCAAAAGGAAGCATCTCCATGGGCCATGAAAATGAGGAGGTCATTGAGTTTTGTATTGACTTTATTCCTGACCTTAAGCCGATTGGTGATCATGAATCGTGGCATAAGAGCAGACTGGATGGAAAAGGCACGCTAGGAGGGGAACAAATAATATGTATGGACGGACATTCTCTCACTGAAGCACACTACACAGTTCTACAGAATTCCGCCTTGGTGGCTCCGTATATTGATGAACACAAGAATTTGCTATACTTCAAACACCCGGAGCGGTCTGATCACTGGATTACACATGAACAAACCAGGAGTTTCGCCAGCTGGTTGCAGACATGTACCATGCATGACGCCTCTATTGAAGATGACCTGTACTTGCTGTCCCAGTTACCATCTTCGAATATAATGACTTTCAAAGCATACGAGATAAATGGTAATACATTTTACACGGTCGCCCAAGATAAGAAGAGCACCAACCAAAACGGTGGTGTCCGCTTTGATGCAGAAACCAAGACGGGAAAGGAAACATATTATGGTTATATACAGGACATATGGGAACTTGACTATCGACGTGGTTTGAAGGTCCCTTTGTTTCGGTGCAAATGGGTCAATATGACACGAGGCGGGGTAACGAAAGACCCGCAGTACGGAATGACAACAGTGGATCTCAACAATCTTGCGTATGCAGACGAACCATTCGTCCTAGCCAATGATGTGGCACAGGTTTTCTATGTGAAGGACATGTCCACCAAGCCGAGAAAAAGAAAAGATAAGGAAGCGAATGCATCGTACGATGAGCCAAAGCGGCACATAGTTCTTTCTGGGAAGAGAAACATCGTGGGAGTGGATGACAAAATAGACATGTCAGGAGATTATGAAAAGTTTGATGAAATTGCTCCATTCACAGTGAATATTGACCCGAGCATCCAGTTAAATGATGAAGATTTTCCATGGCTACGGTGCAAAGGGACACACACGAAGAAAAAGTTTCACACCCAAAGACCTGGGATGTGATCGGCTTCACTATCATCACTTTCTTCTGTGTTTCACACCTAGGAGGGAATCTCTATAATAGTTAGGGTAGCTAGTTATGTGTTTTGGCATTTGAAACGCGAAGAAATTTTATGTGCAAACAAACTGGATGCACTTCGTGTACAAAATGGACAATATCTTTCGAAGTATCAGGGTTTCAGACGAAAACTCATCTGTTACAAAGGCATTTCATTTTTTAAATAACCTAAGCATTACCAAATTGAATACAATGATAAAACACACTAATATTAAACATAAGAAAAAAGAATCACTGAAAAATCTATTTTCAAAGTTAAGTTATTCACAAACTAGTGATTCAAAGAAATTTCAAATAATTCAAAATTTAAACTATTCAAATTTGAAAACTACGGGCACTAACAGAAAGTTTGTAATTTTTTGTACCTAAAGCAAAAATATTCACAAAGAAACTCTAAATACAGCAAAAAACTACTCAAAAATAAATAAAACAAAAATAAATAAAGCAAAAAAAACAAGAAAATAAAAAAGCCTGCCTACTGGGCCAAAGCGGCCTGCATACGACTAGAAACCCAACGTGTTGTTGGGCCAGGATGCAGGCCCGCAAATGCCCTGTAGGCCCACAAGGCAGCACAGAACAGGTAGGCCCAGTAGGCCTGCTTTGGAGAGGAGCTCGAGAGAGCTACCGCACTGGAGCTTATAAACTAGTGCGGACGCCCCTCGGCTAGCGAGGTGGGACTAAACTTGCCGCACCGCACCTGCGCCAGCACACTCCCTTTAGTACCGGGTCGTGGCTCCAACCGGTACTAAAGTGGGGGGTCTTTAGTACCGGTTGGTGCCACCACCCGGTACTAAAGGGGTGCGCTTCCCGCCGCTTCGCCTGGCCAAAAGAGACCTGTAGTACCAGTTGGTGGCTCCAACCGATACTAAAGGTGTTTTCTATATAAGAAAACACTTCGAAAAATTTCGTCAGTTTCCTTCTCCACTTCCCTCTGCTTCATCGCCGCCGCCCAGTCCTGTGCCGTCACCACCCCCGTCGCACCATCCCCATCGACTCTGCACTGCCCCTGTCCTCGTCGCGCCGCCCCCATCACGCCGTCCGCGTCACCAGCCCGTCCCTGTCCCCGCACCGGCCCGCGTCCACGTCCCCGCACCTATCCTCGTCACCATCGTTGTCGCCTCGACCTCTCGCCTGCTCTGTGAGCCCCTATCCCCCCTCTCCTCCCTCCAATCGAAGCCGCCGCGCCGCCGACGCCGTCGCCTTGGCTCGCCGTCGCCTCTGCACACACATGCATACACAAACACACACATACACACAAACACACACACACACACACACACACACAATGTTTTTAGTTTTTAGTTTTTTAGTTTTTAGTTTTTTTTCTGTCTTTTCTGTATTAATGTTATAGAAATATTAGTTATATATAGAAATGTGTTAGAAATGTTAGAAATGTTAGTTATATAGAAATGCTAGTTTTTTTCTGTATTAATATTATAGAAATGTTAGTTATATAGAGATGCTACTTTTTTCTGTATTAATGTTATAGAAATGTTAGTTATATAGAAATGTTAGAAATGTTAAAGAAAAATTAGTTATACAATTTTAGTTATAGAAATGTTAGAAATCACAATCCAATCATTTAAAAATGTTACTTTTGCGGCATATAGTATTTGTTGTCGACGATGCCCCGCCGGCATCCTCGCCGTCGTCCCGTTCGCGACGACGTCCTGCTTCAGAGGACCCATGTCCAGGACTGGGCTCCGCCGGGCTGGCACTGGGAGGAGGCGCGACGCTTGGTGAGGAACCCGGCCCCGGGTCCCGTCGTCGACCCTGATCGCCTTTGGTGGCATTCGCGTGGGCCACTTTTGGTGCGGAGGGAGCTAGCCCGCCGGAGGTGGTACGTCGCCGTGTTAGGGAGGAGGACGAGCACGCCCATCGCTACATGGTTGCTATGGACGTCAGGTTCTCCAATACCTGGCAGGTTCTTTTGGGAGATCACCCGAGCTATGATCCAGTGATGGTTCCTTCTCTTTGGGTGTCCACCGCCCGCACCTCAGAAACCACGAGTGGCCTAGATTACTCTGTAGTATTCGATCTTTATTAGCTTGCTAGCTAGCTAGTGATGTATTCGATATTATATCTACTATTCGAGACGATGAATTCGAGATTATATCTATTATTCGAGATGATGTATTCGAGATTATATCTATTATTTGAGATGACATATTCGAGATTATATTCGATGATGCTTATTATGTACTATGATTGATTCACTTTTTCCTTATTAATTGATTGTATCCATGCATTGTAATTTAAATATATTTCTTTTGGATTAGTTAAATAAAACCTATGGCGGACAATACTGGCAGAGAGGGAGAAGAGGCCCTATTCAATATCATACGCAATCCTCGCGGGCCAGATGATGATCAGAATGAAGAAGATTATGACGGCTCCGAATATCTAAACAACACCGGCGAGGGTGATATGATATTCGATCGCGGCGACCGAATTGATGAAGTCATGAACTATGAACATGATGAAGAAAATGTTGATCTTGAAACAACAAAGACTGGCGAGGTATATATTTATATAATCAGGCATCTGGTGATCATCACATGTTTTAAATGACTTGAAGATATATTAATGAATCGATCTTTCTTCTTTCAGCCATCCGGATCGAGCAAATCTTCAGGCAACAGGAAACAAGGCCCGAACAAAAAGTTGAAGGAGGGCGTAAAGTACAATATCGAGGCCATCAAACCTAATGGCGAACCATTAGCGCCTAAGAAGATTGAGGACAAGTTCGTTCGTCAGTGCGGAGTTCTTGTGAAGGACCAACTCCCGATCTCCCTTCAAGAATGGAGAGAGCCAGCAAAGCCACATCCAGGAGTTACTTTTGTCGAAAACAGACAAAAACTTCTGCTTTGGGAAATGCTCATGGAACATTTCACCCTACCAGATCAGTTCACAGATGCAGATGTGGAGAAAGTCAAGGACGCTACTCTTAGGAAGATGGTGGTTGCATTCAACAACCACAAGAATCGTGAATGGGCCAAGTACGTCAAGGGAGGAAGGAAGACTCCAGTATTCGAGGGAACACTAGAGAAGCAAAGTGCTCATTGGGACGATTTCGTGAAATTCAAGGATTCAGAATTATCTAAGGACCGGTTGAGAATAAACAAGGCCAATGCCGCAAAAAAGGATAAGTTCCATAAGCTGGGGCCAGGTGGCTATGCGGTGGGAATGCGTAAGTGGGATAAGTCTGAGAAAGAGATGGAGGATGCAGGTGTCACTCCAGAAACATTGAGCTGGACCCCCAGGTGCAGGACTTGGTTCTATGCGGATGGGGGGAAGTTGGACCCGAAGACAGGCAAAGTTTCGAAGAAGGCATGTCTGGACGGAGCCGAAGATAAGCTACTTGTTGCAATAGAAGAGGCTCTATCGGGGGTGTTCCAGCCCAACAGAGAGAATGACGAGCTTACGCGCGCCCTGGGAAATCCTGAACACCCGGGAAGAACACGAGGCATGGGCGCTATTCCGTGGTATGAGGGATTTTTGGACTGGAACGCCGACTATAGAACCTGTGTGAGAAAGAAGATTGTGGAGGAGAAGAAGAGGAAGATGGAGGAGAAGCAGAGGAAGCTAGACTATGAATGCCTTCAAGGCCTAGAATCAGCGCACGTGGACTTGGCAGTCAAATCCCAGCGGCAGCAGGAGTAGATCGACTCACTTAGCCAGCAAAGGGGGTCTCGACAGCTGCACCAGCTAGTGGATGATCCAGCATTGGATAGCACCATCCCATCCATGCCGAGAAGCAGCGTGGGTTCCGCCCCGGGCGAGGTATTGCTGGATAGCTACCCAGTGGATGACATCATGGAGAACACTAACTGCGAGCTACACTTCAAAATGAAGAACATATCCATGAAGGTGGTGGACGCCCTTGCTTTTACAAATCCCCCCGAGGCAACCTTCCATTGCAACCCGATTCCAGCGGGCTATGCTCGTGTCTTGGTTGATGAGGTGGTGGACCAATATTCGGGGCTAGAGCTTGACATTCCTGGAGGTGACGATGAGCACACACTGGGAGAAGCCAACCATCGTATCATCCTATGGAGAAAGGATTGCATCATCTTTTGAAGGCCACCGACACAGCGTCATCCGACTCCTCGTCGAAGTCCGCCACCGAGTCAGCAGACTCCCGCTCCTCCAAGTCCACCAAAGCGTCAAGCCACTCCTCCTCCAAGTCCGGCACAGCTTCAGGCCACTCCTCCTCCTCCAACTCAGCCACGTCAGCCATCTTCACCGCCTCAGCAATCACGGAAGAGAGCCACCTCAGCTATGGTGCGTAGCGGTACAAGTCGAGGTAGTACTGGAGGTACAGGCGGAGGCAAGCGATTTCAATATGGTCCAAGCCTCACGCCTCTTCCGCAGAGGCCTTACGACAAGTCCGAGGAGGAAAACGTAGCCATATCGAAGGCCGAGGTGGAAGCCCATTTTGGCCCGAAACCGCCACCGTCGCCAAGGGAGAAAGTGCCTGAGGAAAAGATTAACCACTTCATTCGTATGGCTAGAGCACCATCTCCCAAGCCTGTTGACACAGACTATGAGCGCCACATCAAGAAGTTAAATCGAGCACGTCTACAGAAAGAGGCGAGCTCAAGCTCGAGCAAATCAGCTGGCAAAAGGAGCGGTAAAACCGTTCCCCAGCTGGGAGAACAGGCGTCGCAATCAATCCCCCCGCTTGTTGTGCCAACAACACATGAGAGTAGGCGCGCCCAATATTATTGTGGGCAAACCGTTAACGTTCCCGGGCTGGGCAATGTGGTAATAACTGAGGAGCATATTGAGCAGGCTGAAACGCTCATGATCATTGTTGGACAACTCGTCGATATCGAGCCCATGTCTCCGACTAGAGAGGAGGAAATAAAACGGAAATATGTCCGGGGCCAACCTTTGGTCGAGCCAGACAAGGTCAAGAAGCTCCCAACGAGAATGTATGAATTGCATCAATGGTACATGGACATTACCAAGATTTCCAATCGAGAGTCCCTCATGGTGAATGTCAAGAAGGATCATTACTACCATGAGACAGTTGTGTCCGTTGAGTATTCAGAACTATTTCAGCTATACAATCAAGACGCACTCGACAAATCTATCGTCAGTTGCTATTGTCTGTAAGTGATTTCTTTCTGTAATTTAAGTCTTAAGCTAGTTTTAGTGATCATTTTGATCAATCATTACCTGTAATTATCCTCACTATATTCTTTTCTGTGGTATTATGCAGGATGAAGATTTATGAAATGAAAAAAGGTGGACGCTATGGCATTGGGTTTATTGACCCAAATACCATTAATGAATACACATGGAAATTAGATCCATATTACGAAAAAAGTGTAGAGGAAAGCATGCTAGAGTTCTTCAAGCGCCTCAAATACAATGAAGATATACTACTTCCTTACAACTTCGAGTGAGTCACACTGTCTTGTACTACAAATTCTGTTTTTTCCTACTAGCTAGCTACATGTTTTTGCTTACATATGCCCGCTTAATTAAGACATGCAAACGTGTTTGCATGCAGATTTCACTGGATCTTGTTAATCATTAAAGTTGATGAAGGAACAGTTGAAGTACTAGACTCACTACTTAAGAAAGCAAGTGACTACACCATCGTGAAGGGGATAGTCAACAAGTAATTTCAATCATTATTACTATATCTCGGCCTATTTAATTAGTTCGTCATTTCCTGATAACAACTATTTAATAACCCATTTATTCATTTTCTTTGTCGGCGGGCAGGGCTTGGGCAAAGTTCATCAGGGCCACTCCAGGCCCATGGAAACAAAATCTGAAATGGTATCAACCCCAGGTAAGTAATTAAGTAGTACTAGCTAGCTGCCATCTCTTTAATTATCATGCTTTATTAATTATTATCTGATCAAAATCCATTCTCGTAAAGGCCCTGAAGCAGGCGTCGGGGAATAATCTGTGTGCATACTACGTTTGCGAGAACATTCGGATGATGGCGTCCGAAAGGAGCAGATCTCAAAGACAGGAGTGGGTACGTTTGTTAGAACACTATTCACAATTTTTACACCATTATCGTGAAGGAAATATGCCCTAGAGGCAATAATAATGTTATTATTTTATTTCCTTATATCATGATAAATGTTTATTATTCATGCTAGAATTGTATTATCCGGAAACATAATACTTGTGTGAATACATAGACAAACCAAATGTCACTAGTATGCCTCTACTTGACTAGCTCATTAATCAAAGATGGTTACGTTTCCTAACCATAGACATGTGTTGTCATTTGATTAACGGGATCACATTATTAGGAGAATGATGTGATTGACATGACCCATTTCATTAGCTTAGCACCCGATCGTTTAGTATGTTGCTATTGCTTTCTTCATGACTTATACATGTTCCTATGAGTATGAGATTATGCAACTCCCGTTTGCCGGAGGAACACTTTGTGTGCTACCAAACGTCACAACGTAACTGGGTGATTATAAAGGAGCTCTATAGGAGTCTCCAAAGGTAAATGTTGGGTTGGCGTATTTCGAGATTAGGATTTGTCACTCCGATTGTCGGAGAGGTATCTCTGGGCCCTCTCGGTAATGCACATCACATAAGCCTTGCAAGCATTGCAACTAATGAGTTAGTCGCGAGATGATGTATTACGAAACGAGTAAAGAGACTTGCCGGTAACGAGATTGAACTAGGTATTGAGATACCGATGATCGAATCTCGGGCAAGTAACATACCGATGACAAAGGGAACAACGTATGTTGTTATGCGGTCTGACCGATAAAGATCTTCGTAGAATATGTAGGAGCCAATATGAGCATCCAGGTTCCGCTATTGGTTATTGACCGGAGACGTGTCTCGGTCATGTCTACATTGTTCTCGAACCCGTAGGGTCCGCACGCTTAAGGTTTCGATGATAGTTATATTATGAGTTTATGAGTTTTGATGTACCGAAGTTAGTTCGGAGTCCCGGATGTGATCACGGACATGACGAGGAGTCTCGAAATGGTCGAGACATAAAGATTGATATATCGGACGGCTATATTCGGACACCGGAAGTGTTCCGGGTGATTTCGGAGAAAATCGGAGAGCCGGATGGTTACTGGAACCCCCCCCAGGAGAAGTAATGGGCCATATGGGCCTTAGTGGAGAGAGAGAGGGGCAGCCAAGGTGGGCTGCGCGCCTCCTCCCCCCTGGTCCGAATTGGACTAGGAGAGGGGGGGCGGCGCCCCCCTTTCCTTCTCCCTCCCCACTTCTTTCCCCCTCCTAGTAGGAGTCCTACTCCTACTAGGAGGAGGACTCCTCCTGGCGCGCCAATAGGGGCCGGCCGGCCTCCTCCCCTTGCTCCTTTATATACGGGGGCAGGGGGCACCCCTAGAGACACAAGTTGATCCACGTGATCATATTCTTAGCCGTGTGCGGTGCCCCCTTCCACCATAATCCTCGATAATATTGTAGCGGTGCTTAGGCGAAGCCCTGCGACGGTAGTACATCAAGATCGTCACCACGCCGTCATGCTAACGGAACTCTTCCCCGACACTTTGCTGGATCGAAGTCTGGGGATCGTCATCCAGCTGAACGTGTGCTAGAACTCGGAGGTGCCATAGTTTCGGTGCTTGATCGGTCGGGCCGTGAAGACGTACGACTACATCAACCGCGTTGTGCTAACGCTTCCGATGTCGGTCTACAAGGGTACATAGATCACACTCTCCGCTCTCGTTGCTATGCATCACCATGATCTTGCGTGTGCATAGGAATTTTTTTGAAATTACTACGTTCCCCAACAATGGCATCCGAGCCTAGGTTTTATGTGTTGATGTTTTATGCACGAGTAGAACACAAATGAGTTGTGGGCGATATAAGTCATACTGCTTACCAGCATGTCATACTTTGGTTCGGCGGTATTGTTGGACGAAGCGGCCCAGACCGACATTACGTGTACGCTTACGCGAGACCGGTTCTCCCGACGTGCTTTGCACAAAGGTGGCTAGCGGGTGACAGTTTCTCCAACTTTAGTTGAACCAAGTGTGGCTACGCCCGGTCCTTGCGAAGGTTAAAACAGCACCAACTTGACAAACTATCGTTGTGGTTTTGATGCGTAGGTAAGATTGGTTCTTGCTTAAGCCCGTAGCAGCCACGTAAAACTTGCAACAACAAAGTAGAGGACGTCTAACTTATTTTTGCAGGGCATGTTGTGATGTGATATGGTCAAGACATGATGCTAAATTTTATTGTATGAGATGATCATGTTTTGTAACCGAGTTATCGGCAACTGGCAGGAGCCATATTGTTGTCGCTTTATTGTATGCAATGCAATCGCGCTGTAATGCTTTACTTTATCACTAAGCGGTAGCGATAGTCGTGGAAGCATAAGATTGGCGAGACGACAACTATGCTACGATGGAGATCAAGGTGTCGCGGCGGTGACGATGGTGATCATGACCATACTTCGGAGATGGAGATCACAAGTAAAAGATGATGATGGCCATACCATATCACTTATATTGATTGCATGTGATGTTTATCTTTTATGCATCTTATCTTTCTTTGATTGACGGTAGCATTTTAAGATGATCTCTCACTAATTATCAAGAAGTGTTCTCCCTGAGTATGCACTGTTGCGAAAGTTCTTCGTGCTGAGACACCACATGATGATCGGGTGTGATAGGCTCTACGTTCAAATACAACGGGTGCAAAACAGATGCACACGCGAAATACTCAGGTTATACTTGACGAGCCAAGCATATACAGATATGGCCTCGGAACACGGAGACCGAAAGGTCGAGCGTGAATCATATAGTAGATATGATCAACATAGTGATGTTCACCAATGAAACTACTCCATCTCACGTGATGATCAGACATGGTTTAGTTGATTTGGATCACGTAATCACCTAGAGGATTAGAGAGATGTATATCTAAGTGGGAGTTCATTAGTAATATGATTAATTGAACCTAAATTTATCATGAACTTAGTACCTGATAGTATCTTGCTTGTTTATGTTTGATTGTAGATAGATGGCCCGTGCTGTTGTTCCGTTGAATTTTAATGCGTTCCTTGAGAAAGAAAAGTTGAAAGATGATGGTAGCAATTACACGGACTGGCTCCGTAACTTGAGGATTATCCTCATTGCTGCACAGAAGAATTACGTCCTGGAAGCACCGCTGGATGGCAGGCCTGCTGCTGGAGCAACACCAGATGTTATGAACATCTGGCAGAGCAAAGGTGATGACTACTCGATAGTTCAGTGTGCCATGCTTTACGGCTTAGAATCGGGACTTCAACGACATTTTGAACGTCATGGACCATATGAGATGTTCCAGGAGTTGAAGTTAATATTTCAAGCAAATGCCCGGATTGAGAGATATGAAGTCTCCAATAAGTTCTATAGCTGCAAGATGGAGGAGAACAGTTCTGTCAGTGAGCATATACTCAAAATGTCTGGGCATAATAATCACTTGATTCAATTGGGAGTTAATCTTCCAGATGATTGCGTCATTGACAGAATTATCCAATCACTGTCACCAAGCTACAAGAGCTTCGTGATGAACTATAATATGCAAGGGATGAATAAGACTATTCCCGAGCTCTTCGCAATGCTGAAAGCTGCGGAGGTAGAAATCAAAAAGGAGCATCAAGTGTTGATGGTCAACAAGACCACTAGTTTCAAGAAAAAGGGCAAAGGGAAGAAGAAGGGGAACTTCAAAAAGAACAGCAAGCAAGTTGCTACTCAAGAGAAGAAACCCAAACCTGGGCCTAAGCCTGAAACTGAGTGCTTCTACTGCAAGCAGTTTGGTCACTGGAAGCGGAACTGCCCCAAGTATTTGGCAGATAAGAAGGATGGCAAGGTGAACAAAGGTATATGTGATATACATGTTATTGATGTGTACCTTACTAATGCTCGCAGTAGCACCTGGGTATTTGATACTGGTTCTGTTGCTAATATTTGCAACTCGAAACAGGGACTACGGATTAAGCGAAGATTGGCTAAGGACGAGGTGACGATGCGCGTGGGAAATGGTTCCAAAGTCGATGTGATCGCAGTCGGCACGCTACCTCTACATCTACCTTCGGGATTAGTATTAGACCTAAATAATTGTTATTTGGTGCCAGCGTTAAGCATGAACATTATATCTGGATCTTGTTTGATGCGAGACGGTTATTCATTTAAATCAGAGAATAATGGTTGTTCTATTTATATGAGTAATATCTTTTATGGTCATGCACCCTTAAAGAGTGGTCTATTCTTATTAAATCTCGATAGTAGTGACACACATATTCATAATGTTGAAGCCAAAAGATGTAGAGTTGATAATGATAGTGCAACTTATTTGTAGCACTGCCGTTTGGGTCATATCGGTGTAAAGCGCATGAAGAAACTCCATACTGATGGGCTTTTGGAACCACTTGATTATGAATCACTTGGTACCTGCGAACCGTGCCTTATGGGTAAGATGACAAAAACACCGTTCTCCGGTACTATGGAGAGAGCAACAGTTTTGTTGGAAATCATACATACAGATGTATGTGGTCCGATGAATGTTGAGGCTCGTGGCGGATATCATTATTTTCTCACCTTCACAGATGACTTAAGCAGATATGGGTATATCTACTAAATGAAACATAAGTCTGAAACGTTTGAAAAGTTCAAAGAATTTCAGAGTGAAGTTGAAAATCATCGTAACAAGAAAATAAAATTCCTACGATCTGATCGTGGAGGACAATATTTGAGTTATGAGTTTGGTGTACATTTGAAACAATGTGGAATAGTTTCGCAACTCACGCCACCCGGAACACCACAGCGTAATGGTGTGTCCGAACGTCGTAATCGTACTTTACTAGATATGGTGCGATCTATGATGTCTCTTACTGATTTACCGCTATCGTTTTGGGGATATGCTCTAGAGACGGCCGCATTCCCGTTAAATAGGGCACCATCAAAATCCGTTGAGACGACGCCATATGAACTGTGGTTTGGCAAGAAACCAAAGTTGTCGTTTCTGAAAGTTTGGGGCTGCGATGCTTATGTGAAAAAGCTTCAACCTGATAAGCTCGAACCCAAATCGGAGAAATGTGTCTTCATAGGATATCCAAAGGAAACTATTGGATACACCTTCTATCACAGATCTGAAGGCAAGACTTTTGTTGCTAAATTCGGAAACTTTCTAGAGAAGGATTTTCTCTCGAAAGAAGTGAGTGGGAGGAAAGTAGAACTTTATGAGGTAACTGTACCTGCTCCCTTATTGGAAAGTAGTACATCACAGAAACTAGTTTCTGTGACACCTACACCAATTAGTGAGGAAGCTAATGATAATGATCATGAAACTTCAGAACAAGATACTACTGAACCTCGTAGATCAACCAGAGTAAGATCCGCGCCAGAGTGGTATGGTAATCCTGTTCTGGAAGTCATGCTACTAGATCATGATGAACCTACGAACTATGAAGAAGCGATGGTGAGCCCAGATTCCGCAAAATGGCTTGAAGCCATGAAATCTGAGATGGGATCCATGTATGAGAACAAAGTATGGACTTTGGTTGACTTGCCCAATGATCGGCAAGCAATTGAGAATAAATGGATCTTCAGGAAGAAGACTGACACTGATGGTAATGTTACTGTCTACAAAGCTCGACCCGTCGCAAAAGGTTTTCGGCAAGTTGAAGGGATTGACTACGATGAGACCTTCTCACCCGTAGTGATGCTTAAGTTTGTCCGAATCATGTTAGCAATTGCCGCATTTTATGATTATGAAATTTGGCAAATGGATGTCAAAACTGCATTCCTGAATGGATTTCTGCAAGAAGAGTTGTATATGATGCAGCCGGAAGGTTTTGCCGATCCAAAGGGAGCTAACAAAGTGTGCAAGCTCCAGCGATCCATTTATGGACTGGTGCAAGCCTTTCGGAGTTGGAATAAACGATTTGATAGTGTGATCAAAGCATTTGGTTTTATACAGACTTTTGGAGAAGCCTGTATTTACAAGAAAGTGAGTGGGAGCTCTGTAGCATTTATGATATTATATGTAGATGACATATTACTAATCGGAAATGATATAGAATTTCTGGATAGCATAAAGGGATACTTGAATAAGAGTTTTTCAATGAAATACCTCGGTGAAGCTGCTTACATATTGGGCATTAAGATCTATAGAGACAGATCAAGACGCTTAATTGGACTTTCACAAAGCACATACCTTGACAAAGTTTTGAAAAAGTTCAAAATGGATCAAGCAAAGAAAGGATTCTTGCCTATGTTACAAGGTGTGAAATTGAGTAAGACTCAATGCCCGACCAATGCAGAAGATAGAGAGAAAATGAAAGATGTTCCCTATGCTTCAGCCATAGGCTCTATCATATATGCAATGCCGTGTACCAGACCTGATGTGTGACTTGCTATTAGTTCAGTAGGGAGGTACCAAAGTAATCTAGGAGTGGATCACTGGATAGCAGTCAAGAACATCCTGAAATACTTGAAAAGGACTAAGGATATGTTTCTCGTTTGTGGAGGTGACAAAGAGCTCGTCATAAATGGTTACGTTGATGCAAGCTTTGACACTGATCCGGACGATTCTAAATCGCAAACCGGATACGTGTTTACATTAACCGGTGGAGCTGTCAGTTGGTGCAGTTCTAAACAAAGCGTTGTGGCGGGATCTACATGTGAAGCGGAGTACATAGCTGCTTCGGAAGCAGCAAACGAAGGAGTCTGGATGAAGGAGTTCATATCTCATCTAGGTGTCATACCTAGTGCATCGGGTCCAATGAAAATCTTTTGTGATAATACTGGTGCAATTGCCTTGGCAAAGGAACCCAGATTTCACAAGAGAACCAAGCACATCAAGAGACGCTTCAATTCCATCTGGGATCTAGTCCAGGTGGGAGACATAGAGATTTGCAAGATACATACGGATTTGAATGTTGCAGACCCGTTGACTAAGCCTCTTCCACAAGCAAAACATGATCAGCACCAAAGCTCCATGGGTGTTAGAATCATTACTGTGTAATCTAGATTATTGACTCTAGTGCAAGTGGGAGACTGAAGGAAATATGCCCTAGAGGCAATAATAATGTTATTATTTTATTTCCTTATATCATGATAAATGTTTATTATTCATGCTAGAATTGTATTATCCGGAAACATAATACTTGTGTGAATACATAGACAAACCAAATGTCACTAGTATGCCTCTACTTGACTAGCTCATTAATCAAAGATGGTTATGTTTCCTAACCATAGACATGTGTTGTCATTTGATTAACGGGATCACATTATTAGGAGAATGATGTGATTGACATGACCCATTTCATTAGCTTAGCACCCGATCGTTTAGTATGTTGCTATTGCTTTCTTCATGACTTATACATGTTCCTATGACTATGAGATTATGCAACTCCCGTTTTCCGGAGGAACACTTTGTGTGCTACCAAACGTCACAACGTAACTGGGTGATTATAAAGGAGCTCTACAGGTGTCTCCAAAGGTAAATGTTGGGTTGGCATATTTTGAGATTAGGATTTGTCACTCCAATTGTCGGAGAGGTATCTCTGGGCCCTCTCGGTAATGCACATCACATAAGCCTTGCAAGCATTGCAACTAATGAGTTAGTTGCGAGATAATGTATTACGAAACGAGTAAAGAGACTTGCCGGTAACGAGATTGAACTAGGTATTGAGATACCGACGATCGAATCTCGGGCAAGTAACATACCGATGACAAAGGGAACAATGTATGTTGTTCTGCGGTCTGACCGATAAAGATCTTCGTAGAATATGTAGGAGCCAATATGAGCATCCAGGTTCCGCTATTGGTTATTGACCGGAGACGTGTCTCGGTCATGTCTACATTGTTCTCAAACCCGTAGGGTCCGCACGCTTAAGGTTTCGATGACAGTTATATTATGAGTTTATGAGTTTTTATGTACCGAAGTTAGTTCGGAGTCCCGAATGTGATCACGGACATGACGAGGAGTCTCGAAATGGTCGAGACATAAATATTGATATATTGGACGGCTATATTCGGTCACCGGAAGTGTTCCGGGTGATTTCGGAGAAAACCGGAGAGCCGGAGGGTTACCGGAACCC
>NC_041382.1:424837336-424885659 GCF_002162155.2 Triticum dicoccoides
ATATGGGCCTTAGTGGAGAGAGAGAGGGGCAGCCAAGTTGGGCCGTGCGCCTACTCCCCCCTGGTCCGAATTGGACTAGGAGAGGGGGGCTGCGCCCCCCTTTCCTTCTCCCTCCCCACTTCTTTCCCCCTCCTAGTAGGAGTCCTACTCCTACTAGGAGGAGGACTCCTCCTGGCGCGCCAATAGGGGCCGGCCGGCCTCCTCCCCTTGCTCCTTTATATATGGGGGCAGGGGGCACCCCTAGAGACACAAGTTGATCCACATGATCATATTCTTAGCTGTGTGCGGTGCCCCCTTCCACCATAATCCTCGATAATATTGTAGCGGTGCTTAGGCGAAGCCCTGCGACGGTAGTACATCAAGATCGTCACCACGCCGTCGTGCTGACGGAACTCTTCCCCGACACTTTGCTGGATCGGAGTCCGGGGATCGTCATCGAGCTGAACGTGTGCTAGAACTCGGAGGTGCCGTAGTTTCGGTGCTTGATCGGTCGGGCCGTGAAGACGTACGACTACATCAACCGCGTTGTGCTAACGCTTCCGCTGTCGGTCTACAAGGGTACGTAGATCACACTCTCCCCTCTCGTTGCTATGCATCACCATGGTCTTGCGTGTGCGTAGGAATTTTTTTGAAATTACTATGTTCCCCAACATATCGATATCTAGTCACACAACTAATACACATGCATATTGATCTCCTTCTTAACAGTTCAAAGAGGTGCGGGAGAATCTCCTACCAGAGGACCGCATAGAAGAAATTCAAGAGGAAATAGCGGGATTTTTGCTCGACCAGGTCATAGATCCCAAAGAAGAATACTATTACCCGCTACCGCCCCCATGAACCACTTCCAATTGTTATCGTGCTCCGAAGGCACCAATTAGGCTAATGCCACTGGCTCCGAAGGCACCAATTAGGAGAAATTGTAAATAGCTAGCTAATTGTATATATATACATGTGTGTATATATGTGTGAATTAATTAATGGTGGTTGTGAGACATTCGATGATATATATATATTATGATCGGTTCTACTAGAAATTCTATTTATATATATGCATAAAGTGTACAATATGTAGTATCGTGAAAAACCAGCAAACGAAAAATAATTAAATGGAAAACACAAAATTAAATGAAAAAGAAATCATAAACCCAACGCCCCAACCTTTTAATACCGGTTGGTGTCACCAACCGGTACTAAAGGGCTCCCTGCCCCCGAAGCTGGCTCGTGCCACGTGGTTGCCCTTTAGCACCGGTTCGTACCGAACCGGCACTAAAGGGCCTTACGAACCGGTGCTATTGCCCGGTTCTGCACTAGTGAAGGGAAAGAAGAACACCCATACCTCAATCCAGGCGCCGCCTGTCTTTGAGCCCTCCATCGAGCGGTCGATGGTGCTCAATGAGGAAGCGATGGGCAAGGTTCGCCCCACACCCACTTCAGATTTCAATAAATGGAAGGCGTCGGTGGCCTGGCCTGCTTCCCGCGCCGCGATTGATAGGATGCCCACCGAGATCCCTATTCATCTTCACTCCCTCTGGGCTGGCCTGATTCCCGCCTTCTCTGACTTCTTCAGCACTGTGCTCTCGCATTATCAAGTCAATGCGCTGCACCTGGATCCCCAGTCCATCATCCTCCTCGCCGTCTTCACCATTTCTTCTTGCTGCATCTGACCGATGCCTACCAGTGCTCGGGTTGCGTGACCCTCCAAGCCGTTGTGGCGACAGCCGACTCAGGGATTAACTTTGAGCTCTCTCTAGTTGTGGGCGGATTTCGGAAGCGATGGGTATTCGTGGACGCCGGCGTGCTCCCCCTTCTCTTGCTCCCGCGGGCACCGGCCGCCCCAAGCTCTAGCTCAGGGCATGCGAGGCTCGTCGACCAGCGGCTCGCCCACGTTTGGTGCCGGCTGACCAGGTTGAAGGATCTTGGGGTGACGGCGCCCATGGTGGTGAAGGAATTCATACGGTGCCGCATTGCTCCGCTTCAGCATCATTCTCGGCCGATGTGGGCCTTCTCCTTCTACGGGGACCCCATGAGGCTTCATGTGTCTACTCTTCCTCCTGAGGCGCGGTGTATAGTGCTCGAGCTCCTAACGGGCGACCCAGTGCCAGCCAATCTGTCGGAGAAGGGTTGCCTCTTATACTGCTGCTCGAACAGGGTGGAGTTCGTGAAGCAGATGCCCCCTTTCGACGAGTGGGGACTGCGCCCGGTCGGCCTTGAAGGGCCCCACGAAAGCCCCGTCTTTGTGTTACCCTGCCTGCAGTCACCTCGACGCTCACCTCGGAAGCTGGTGTAGGAGGGCGAGCACCATCGAATGCCAGCAAAGTGGCTGCCAAGGAAGCAACATCCGTCGTGGCCCCCGAGGTGGCAGCTCCTGGGGCTCGGGTGAGCTATCCCGAGGCGGCGGCTATGGGGCCGACGCGGTCCGAGGCTCCTGGGTTGGAAGCCCCCGAGGCTCAGGCAAGCTGTCCTAAGGTGGAGACTAAGGGGTCTACGCAGCTGGACGCTCCCAAGGTCGTCCCCTCAGGAGCCCCGCCAACTGCCCTAGGCGACGGCAATCGCGCCTAGGGCTTCGGCTAACTCCGCCTGAATTTCGAAGCACTCTGCAAGAGGAAGGTGCTTCCAAGCAGCAATGATGGTGCCTACCAGCCGTTGAAACAGAGGAAATACATTGCCAAAGACGAGTAAGTACCTCATCTGCATGATTTCCTGAGTGATGCATCCTTTTCTGAGCAAGGCTCTTCAGGATCCCCTCGGCTGGAGCAGCGAGATCTCCTGTGGGGTGGCCTTCGCTGGCCACTGGCTCGCCATTGATCCTGAGCTCTGCTTGCTGGACCGTTGCGCGGGGCCTGGGGCCCGCTCCGGAGGCGGACGCGCCGACCTGGGGCCTTGATCCGGCTTTCCTGGCGTCACTTCTTCGCGCCCCTGCCTGGGGCGTAGCTGGCATGCCAAGGACTCCTCCGTTGGTCATCGCCGGCGGCTGGGCGTCCCCAGCACCGGCCTCGTCTTTAGGTGGTGAGTCTGTGTCACCTAGCACCTCTGCCAAAGCCCGCAAAGTGGAAGAGAAGGCGTCGGCCTCGAGCTCCCTGCCGGAGGCAAGCGGGCCAACTCAAGCTTCCCCAGCAACCCTTGGCACGGAGGATGGACTTGGCCGTGCACTGGAGCTTGTGCTGACGCGGTGTTGTACGCCACGGGCTCTTGCAGGAGGCGATGGGCGCGCCGAGCTACCTTGGAGGAGAGCTCGTGGAGGTTGACGCTCGCCTTGAGACGGAGGACCTTCGCCTGGCTCACGAGTGACACCAATTGAAGGTTGCCATCAACCTTGGGCAGCTTCAACACGAGCGTGAAAAGGCAAAGGCCGCAGTGGTCCTCGCGGCCTCCCGCGAGGCCAGCGCTTGGGCCTTGGAGGAGGCGAAGGAGGCCGACCACCATCGCGAGAGTGCCGAGAAGCGGGAACATGAGCTCCTGGCCTTGAATGCTGCCCTGGAGCAGTAGATCGAGGCGCGCAGGACTGTCTTGGCGTCAATGAGCAGAGTGCCTTCTGAAGAGAAGGAGATCCTAAAGCGCGAGGAGGCACTAGCAATGGAGGCCTTGGAGCACAGCTTGGAACATGAACGGCTGGAGACAAGGGAGCGCCATGTGGCCATGGCTGAAGATGCCGTCACCGCACGTGAAGCCAAAATCCAGGAGGAGGTCGACCGGAGGGTAGCGAAGGCTCGTGCGGGTCTTGCCAACGAGTACAACCTAAAGTTGAAGTTCCAGGAGGCCAAAGCTGAGGGCAGGGCCACCGTCCTCAGGTAGAGGTTGGACGAAGTGGAGCAGCATGAGAGGACCGCGACGGCGGCCCAGACCTCTACCCAGGTCGCCCTGACCTCCGCGCGTGTAGATCTTCTCGCGCTTCAGCAACAAATTGATGAAACCGCGTCCCTCGAGCAGCAGAACAGGGAGGAGGCGTGTCGTCGGCAGACGCTGCAGCGCGAACACGCCCCATGCTCCAGACCCTTAGGGTGATGGCCAACTGAGCACTAGGCGTCATCTGCGAGGAGAGCGTCCCTCATCCCCACATGGAAGACTACGCGAGCCACCTCCGCTTCTTTACCGAAGTCATGACGTGCCTGGAGAACCAGGCTGCGAGGGCGCGCGAGCTTTTTGAGGAGAGGAGCCGGGGCCTTCTTGGGCGCGTGTTCTCACGCGTCTTCAACCATCTCCAGAACCTTGACCCCACTTTGATTTTGATGCTGCCATTGCCCCGGTGCCCGGGGCCATCCGGGACAACCTGTCGCACTGGGTGGACAACCACGTGGATGCCCTGGTCAGGGAGTTCGTCACCGAGGATGACGCGGTGGTGGTTGTGGTGGATGAAGACGTCGCGGTCGACGACGGAGAAGACGACGCTACGGACAGTGCCAGCAGTGCATACGAGAGCGAGCATGAGGACGCTACGAGCGGCATGTCCAATTGAGCATGTATTCCCTTGCCTGAACCTGCATGCAGAGACTTCGACACGGCCCCACTGGACATGAGAGCATTTTGGAGGGGGAGCCCCTCGTGTATGTAAATTTATGTTATGTTCTTCTTCTTGTTTTAAAGCCAAACCCGAAACACGCTCTCGCGAGCTTGCGAACCCCTAAGCAGGGTTGTCGCTGTGACTTATCTTGATCCTAGCTTCCCTTGAGCGGGTCGCGGGGTTGTTGGTGTTCCTTTCTCTTCAGGCAAACCCTTAGGATCTCGCGGGCTCTGGGCCTCCCGAGGAGCCTGCAGCCTCGTCTGAGAGAGCCATGCCAGGAGCGTCCTGCAGATCGTGGCAGGATGCGTACGTGGCAATCTTGCAGCGCGTACGCTCTTGCCCCGAGGGGGTCCTACCAAGGTTGTCCAGACATGCCTGGTGCGGCCGGCCAACCAGCCCCGAGCTGGAGGGTCGGTGGCGCGAGCCTTAAAAATAGGACACATAACCAAAATGTAAGAAATCGACGCAAACAAGAGAAGATTCCCCCCACGCTTAATGGCGAAAAAGAATTCAAGTTCCATCCAAACAGAGCGGCGAATCGAGTTACAGAAAAAGGGGAGGAAAGCAAATGGCCACGTCCGACACCGAGCTAGTCTTCTTGTCTTCCCACCAGCGCGGAACTAAGTGCTTTCACTAGCTGTGAGCATAGTCATGGGGGGACAGTGTCGACGGCTAGCGCGGAGCATGGTGCTTCCACTAGGACGTGGGCGGGAGCCCTCGAGGCCCGAGGGAGGCACTCCGGAGTCATCGGGGTGTGTACAGCCCCACTCATTATTACGTGAGAGTTTCATGAGCGGAGACCTTCACATGCGTGAGCCTTGCTTCATATCCCCAGACGAGGGCCCCATCCTACGCCACCCTTGGCCACCATTGGGGCGTCCGAAAACCAGGACGAGGCCAAGGGGCAAGGGGGACACTGGCAGTGCCCTAGGGGAGCACCGGCCCTCTGTCGGGTGGAAGGGCTCGACGGCGCCTCCCCCGGCCAAGGACCTACCTCCGTGCAGCGCCTTGCTCCGTGCGGCGCGGGGGAGGCCCTGGCTCCGGGCCGTACCAGGCCGTTGGTGGAGTCACACTCTCGGTCCGCAGGCAAGCAAGTCTGGGCACCCCCTGTCCCAAAATGCCGACAAGCATATTCCTTTTTCAGCACCTTCTTCTTGGAGCTGACCTCTTCCTCAGCAGCAACATAGTCCTCATCCTCTGAGTCTGAGTTTCTCTTCTTCCTTATCATTGTAGCTGCCTTGGGCAAGTTGCTTGGGGTACTCCTACTACATTCATCATAGTTGCTAGAGGGACTAGTGCCCTCACTCAGGTTCATCTGCTCTTCGGACTTGTTTTGGCTATCACTCTGATCAGACATTCTGGCAAAGCAAACTAACTGCTGACCCTATGAATAGTTATAGATGAGATAGAGTGGATGAGAATCACAAAGTGCAGAGTTTTTGCAAAACAAATGAGTCAAAAACTTAGTTTTAGTTTTCCATAGAAAGCATTTTGAAGCTACCGATTTGTTAAACTCGGTGGCACCGAACCAACTTTTGGAGTCTAAACTAGTGAAATCGGTCAGGCCGAGACACAGTTCGGTGACTCCGA
Organism: Triticum dicoccoides; assembly: GCF_002162155.2. Lineage (NCBI taxonomy): Eukaryota > Viridiplantae > Streptophyta > Magnoliopsida > Poales > Poaceae > Triticum > Triticum dicoccoides. The sequence continues at coordinate 424,843,428 of NC_041382.1, forward strand.
GATTGCTAGGGTTTCATAGAGAGCTGAACTCAGTCACACCAATTTGCAACTTTCGGTCAGACCGAAAAGTGCAAGTGCAATGGCCTAGGCCAAATCGGTCAGACCGATTTCCACAACTCGGTCGGTCCGTGATGAGTTCGGCGGAAACCTAACCCTAAATTTTAGAATCAAACCTAATCTAAGGGATGTTCTTGCTGGACAGGATGATATCATACGTGGTAAAGAACATGGCATTTGCTTTGTGCTAAGAATCGGAGTAAGGAACAACACAAAGTTTCGAACTCATACACTAGTTCGGCGGTGAGTTCGCTACGGCAGCAACGGTGGGGTTGAATTCCGTTGACGGCGATGGAGACCAACAGCGGGAGGTCGCTGGCGACAAGAGGATGATCCGGAGACCTGAGGCGGCAAAGCAGGACACGCACGGGGTGAAGGGTTTTGGAGAAATTTCCAAAATTCAACCCGACGGTATATATATCCTAACCCTGTCGGTGTGACCGAGTGGAACAACTCGGTGGCACCGAGATGCAGAATCGCAAGCAGTTATTGCAACTCGGTGTGACCGAAATGTTCTATTCGGTTGCACCGAGATTGAAAACCTAGATCAACTCAGTGAACTCGATTAGACCGAAAAAGGATGACCAAAAAAGGACCGAAGTGGATGGATTGGTCAGACCGAAATGCACAGAGAGGTTTTGGAAGTTTAAGTCTATGATGAATCGGGGACTCCGAGTGCTCCTCACACAGAGTGTTCGAATCTGACTTGATCAAACTTTGTGATGTAGCATGGATAGAGTTTGAGACGACAAAAGCATAGATAGCTAGAGGAAGTTCTTAGGCATTCTTGTCCATCCATTTGGCAGAAGAAAAAGAGCCAAACAATTAAAGCAACAAATGGATGTCCTCGAATGAGTAAAATATGCAACCAACATGCTCACACAATAAAAAGGTAAATGAAATATGTGGCAAAGCATGCACAAACACTCTAGCATCTATCAAGCAATTTGCGATGACTATGTCATCTATATATGAGTATATTAACTGAGGAGTCAAATGAGAACATTTGATCGTAGGTCATACTCATCGTTTAAGCACAAGTGGGGTTAACACTTTTACATAAAGCATTGTTGTGTTCACACCATTAGAGTTGTTTTAGCTCAAATCTTAGAGTAAAGCTCCCCCTAGATGTGATATGCCCCCTAAGAGGGATGAACTAACCTTGGGTTTTGTCGATGATGACTTCATGTAGATGTTGAAGATGTGGATGCTCATTGTTGATATAGATCATTCGGAGCAATGCATTTGAGTGAGTTCCACTTTCAATACCTACATGGGTTAGTCCCACAAGGAAAAAACAAAGATATCCATGGACATAGAATGAAGTTCATACATGATGATGTCCATGAAAGCATTAGGTTACCTTGTCCCTTGTCTTACCAACAAGAGGGTTTGTGACTCCTTGAACTAGTGCAAGATGTGGAAGTTGTTTGCACTTGCCTTGCCAAGATGATATGGGTGAAATATGTTGGCGGAGTCACCCTCAAGAACTCTCTAGTTCTTCTTCTTTGGGATGCACATCATCTTGATGGGAATCCTTGGAGTTGTAGTCGTACTTGATGAAGTAGAACTTGATGTTGTCTTGGGAACCCACTTGACCAAGGCCTTGGGAGATTCTTCAAATGCATCAATCTCCTCTTGAAGATTGTCCTTGCTTTTTGCTTGTGGTCTTGTGGTGGAAGATCATCTTGAGCTTGTGTCCCTTTGAAAGAAGTAGGATCATACTTCTCTTGTTGAGGAACAAACTTCGTTTTGGGGTATTGATCTTCTTCCCACTCAACTCCATTAGCATTGAACTTTCGTTCAAAACCAGCACCTTGATTCTTCTGGTGTCTTCTTTTCTTGCGTACAATTTCCTCAAATTGCTTACTTCCGGCAAGGCTCTTGTAAACACCTTTCTCTATAATTCCCTTCAATAAGCTATTTTCTTGCTCAAGTGTAACTTGCTAAGAGAATCATTAGTGGAATCAAGAGAACTACTAGAAGCAACAACATTGGATTTACCATGATCATTGTTACTACTAAAAGAAGAATCTTTCTTGTTTTTGTTGCTAGATTTAACTTGTGGCATGTAAGTAGACAAGAGTAAACATTTGGCAATGTAAGAAGAACTTTTCTTGTGAAGATCATCATTGATTGCTTTTAAGAACCCATGCTCTTGCTCAAGGTTGAGCTTTTCAAAATGTAGCTTCTCATGAGTCTTTAAAAGCTCTCGATGATCTTCCAAGGTAGTTTCATGAGCTAACTTAAGAGTGTTTAGTTCTTTAGTTAGACTCTCAATCTCCTTCTTATCACCGTCATTCGTTTTATCTTGATTAGCACTAGAGTTGTCAACAAATAAATCATCATCACCTAGCAATTCATCTTCATCACTATTGAAATCAACATACTCGGGGTGTGATACCTTTGGGCCTTTAGCCATGAAGCATCTTCCAATTCCTTCATTTGGTGAGTCAAATATGTCGTAGGAATTGGTTGACACAAGTGCTAGACCGGCAACACCTTCATCTTGAGTACATTCGGAGTCGGAGTGATTACTTCTCTCGGAGTGATCTTCGGAGTCGGAACCGGATACCCATTCACCAACATGAGCTTGATGTCTTCGTTTTGTGTAGCTCCTTGATGACTTGTCCTTCCTTTCCGAATACTTGCTTCTCCGAGAGATTCTTCGTTCATAACGATCATCTCTACTCCTTCTCTCTCTTGGAGGTGATTCTTCTCTTCTACTTCTCCTTTTGGGTGAATCTTCTCTTCTTTTGTAGGGGGCGTACACTCATTTGAGTAGTATCTGGGTCTTCCATAATTGTAGAAATTACGCTCACTACTAGAAGATCTTTTGTCATTGTAGGACCTTGACTTGGAACTTCTTTCTTTGCTTCTACTCTTGTATAACTTGTTGAAATTCTTCACCATTAGTCTCAATTCTTCATTGAAGGCTTGTTTCTCACTTGATAATGTAGGAGCATCACATGAGGCTTTGTAAGCACCACTGAACTTGTTGTGAAGATCTTCTTTATCCTTGAGTGACATCTCATGAGCAACAATTCTTCCAATCACTTCTGTTGGCTTGAGATCTTTGTAATTGGGCATCATTTGGATCAATGTTCAAACAGTATCATATTTTCCATCCAAGGATCTTAGGATCTTCTTGATGATGAATCTATATGTCATCTCTTCACTTCCTAAGCTGGCAATCTCATTTGTGATGAGAGCAAGCCTAGAGTACATTTCAGCGACATCTTCACCATCCTTCATTTTGAACTTGTCAAGTTGACTTTGAAGCACATCCAATTTGGATTCCTTGACAGAGTCGGTACCTTCGTGCATATCAATCAAAGTATCCCAAATTTCCTTTGCATTCTCAATACGGCTGATTTTGTTGAATTCTTCGGGGCACAATCCGTTGAAGAGGATATCGCAAGCTTGAGCATTGTATTGTAGCATCTTCAACTCTTCCGCGCTAGCTTCATGGTTCGGTTCTCTCCCATCAAAGAATTCACCTTGCAAGCCAATACACACAATAGCCCAAACAGAGGGGTTATGTCCAAGAATATGCATTGTCATCTTATGCTTCCAACTAGCAAAATTAGTACCATCAAAGTAAGAACCTCTATGATGGTAATTTCCCTCGCTAGACGCCATACTCTCCTAGGTTGTGAAACCAAGGCTATGATCACCAAAGCATGGTAATCAAGGCAAATGGAGACCAAAGCTCTGAAACCACTTGTAGGATCGAAAGTATGTCTAGAGGGGGGGTGATTAGACTAGTTGACCAAATAAAAATCTATCATTTTCCTAATTTTAAGTCTTGGCAGATTTTAGCAACTTAGCACAAGTCAAGCAATCAACCTACACACGCAAGTCTAAGAGTATAGCAGTGGAATGTAAAACATTTGCATATGAAAGTAAAGGGAGGAGTTTGGAGGGAGCAAACGTAATGTAGACATGGAGATTTTTGGCGTGGTTCCGATAGGTGGTGCTATCGTACATCCACGTTGATGGAGACTTCCACCCACGAAGGGTAACAGCTGCGCGAGTCCACGAAGGGCCCCACCCACGAAGGGTCCACGAAGAAGCAACATTGTCTATCCCACCATGGGCATCGCCCACGAAGGACTTGCCTCACTAGGGTAGATCTTCATGAGGTAGGCGATCTCCTTGCACGTACAAACTCCGTGGTTCAACTCCATAATCTTGTCGGAGGCTCCCAAGTGACACCTAACCAATCTAGGAGACACCACTCTCCAAAAGGTAATAGATGGTGTGTTGATGATGAAATCCTTGCTCTTGTGCTTCAAACGATAGTCTCCCCAACACTCAACTCTCTCTCTCACATATTTGGATTTGATGGAAAAATGATTTAAGTGGAAAGCAACTTGGGGACGGCTAGAGATCAAGATTCTTGTGGTTGGAATGTCATATCTTGGTCTCAACACATGAGTAGGTGGTTCTCTCTTAGAAAATGTATGGTAGAAGTGTAGGCATGTTTTGATGGCTCTCTCCATGAATGAAGAGTGGGTGGAGGGGTATATATAGCCTCCACACAAAATCTAGCTATTAGACACAATTTACCAAAGTCAGTGGGACCGAATCATGAAACTCGGTCGGACCGATTCAGTTCAAAATGTGAACGTTAGGATTTTCAGTGGGACCGACATGTCAAATCGATGGGACAGATTTTGTTAGGGTTAGGGCATAACATAATCTTGGTGAGACCGATCACATAAACTCGGTGAGACCGATTTCTGTAATAGGCAGATAGATAGTTGATCAGGCAAACTCGATGTAACCGAATCGCTCATTTCGGTGAGACCGAAGCATTACGAAAGGGAAACAGAAAGTTTGCAATCCCATCTCGGTGAGATCGAGATCCCTATCGGTGAGACCGAACTTATTAGGGTTTCTGGTAGTGGCTATGTCAAATGAACTCGGTGGCACCAGATAGATCAAATCGGTGGGGCCGAGTTTGGATTTTTGTTTGGTACATATATGGATATGGGAAAGTGGTTGAGGGATTTTATAGCACATCACTAAGCATTTTGAGCAAGCAAGCCATTAAGCAACACCCCATCCCCTTTCAATAGTATTGGATTTTCGTATGGACTCAATGTGATCTTGGATCACTAAAATAAAATGTAGAGTCTTGAGCTTGAGCCAATATGTGTCCTTAGAATTTTGAGGGTCCACATTCCTAGTCCATGCCATGCCAATCATTGAACTTTGTGAAATGAACATCTTGAAAGAGCATTAGTTCAATGAGCTATATGTTGTTAGGAATTACCAAAACCACCTCGGGATAGTTGCACTTTCATTGCATCATGGCCACAAGAATAGCAAGCATTAATTTCATCAAAAAGGGATATTTCGAACGAATCCAAGGGATCATAGCAATCATCATAGCATTCATCCTTCGGTAAGGACAAAGGGAAAGTAAACAATTTATGGGATAAAGAGTTACTCTCATCAAAATGTGGGCACAGGTAATCAATCTGCTCTACCTCCTTTTGTTCTTCGCTCTCCTCCTCATCTTTTTGATCTAATGAGCTCATAGTTTGAACAATTTCTTCCTCCATAGATTCCTGGAAAATGTTAGTCTCCTCTTAGATAGTGGAGGCTTCCTCAATATATTCTTTAACATAAGTATTAGAAGCATAGTTTTCATAGCAATATTTAATTATGGCAAAAATTTCAGATTTGTAAAGAGTAGCATCGTACTTTTCAATCAAACAAACAATTTCATGGGCACCCTTAAAGGAAACAAATTCTTCAATTTGTTCAATACCATAGTAACTATAAACACCTTTGGCATAAGATTATAAGGTTCCATTATCCACACTGGAAGGGAACACTACTACAGGATGCTGCTAACGCGACACTACGACCAGAGACCATTCGATGAAACTGTGTGCGATGCAATAATCGCAAACAGTGGTGTAAAAGAACTGTCAAAAAAGGTGCAAAATGTTTGCGATGGCGGAGCCATCAAACACGGTTCAGACTTTAGTTACATGTGTGATGCAGGGCATATGGTTCAGTTCAATGAACTGTTTGCGATGAGGCGGAACAAAAGAAACGGGCAGCCAGATGAAGGCGTGTGCGATATACAGCATACGGTTCACTCGGATGAACTGTTTGTGACGAGGAGGAACAATAGAAATGGGCAGCTAGATAAAGGTGTGTGTGATAGAGGGCATACACTTCAGAAGGGTTAACTATTTACGATTAGGCAACATAATAGAAACGGGTCAGCCATATCAAAGTGTCTGCGATTGATGGCATACACTTCACACGGATGAACTGTTTGTGATTAGCCACAACGAACTGAAACAGTTAGATAGATCAACGTGTGTGCGCTAGACGGGCACATAGATTCTAATTAAAAGAAGCATGTGCGATGGTAATAACGAGCGTGCACGGTTGTTGGAACAAGACATGTGCTGACATTGCCTATTGCGGTGCACCCTATGGTGCAAATGCCACGTACGCGGCCGAGAAGGCGTATGTGCCCATGTTACGCCTTCCGGGAATAGTGCCGCACTTATAACCGTTAGTAAATTTTGAGCACGCGTTCCGTCACATTCCAAATTGCAAACCTGTTTACACCAATCAAAACCTAAAAGGTTTCCCACTTAGGAGCGTATTAGTTCTCGGTCATAAATACTACTACTCCAAGATGACTGCACTTTCCTCCTCAACTCCTCATCCACAAAAATAAACAAGTCATTCATCATCGTTCCCTTGCGTCAGCCATGGCTAGCGTGAGTTCTGGGTAGAGAGATTGCCACCAGGGTGATGCGAGCATGGAAGAGGAAGCACGAGAGATGTCCCGCCTCACCACAAACGCAGCCGGCATGTCCCGCCGCGCGGCCGTAGTAGAACAAAGGTCCCGCCGCACCGCCAAAGCAGCTCGCAGGTCCCACGCGCTGTCGATGCGGCAGACTGGTCCAGCCACGCCATGGAAGCAGAAGAGATGTCCCGCCGCGCCGCGAATGCAGCAGAGATGTCCTCCCACGGCGCAGTAGCCTGGGAAAATGTCTCGCGGGCAGTCGAGGACTCTTACAGGCACATGCATGCAATCGTCCATAGCCAGATGGATCAGATCTCCGGCCGGGCGAGGTTGCAGGACAACATGAAAGCCTCTTTTGCCGACTTCATCCGGCAACTAAATGAGATCAATGCGAAGCTCCGGGCCGAGCGCGACCTGCTGAGGGCGAAGATCATCGGAAGTGCGTAGCAGGAGGAGCAGACCACTGCCTTGTTGAAGAGGACTGGCATCATCGTCGAGAAACTTATGAACGAGAATGCCATGCTGCGAATCAAGCGCAGAAGGCTAGTGTAGGAATCCGTGGATGCTCTCAAGCAGCATCTTGAGGACAAGAAAGAGCTCATCGTCGTTCGCCACAGAGACTAGTTCCCGCAGCCTGTAGCAACGCATCAAGAAAGTAGAGATCAGAGAGCCAGATAATTTTCTTCCTTCTTCTTTTGCCCTAGTGTATTTCGGGCGTTGCCACATGTGGCTTTTTTAATTATGTTCCTTTTTTGCAGGGATTTTAATTATGTTCCTAAATATGTAAGACAATTATTATCCACTATCATCGTCCTTATATTCATCATGCTTGCTATAAGTCACAATCGATGCTATATAGGTCCGTCGGATCTTACATCAAGAACCGTGCAAAACTTTCTTTTCAGATTTTCATTTTTCTCTCTTAAATCTCATTCTAGTGAGACATATAGGCACACCGTAGAACAGGGGCTCGGGCGCCAATAATGGAGATGTTGGGAGGGAGGTACGCGATGGGTAGAGGTCAAAGGGCTCTCCTCCCGATGAGCACGCGCAGTGGTCTGATCGCACGCCTCCCGTATTCAAATAGCTATCCCGCACGACACCTCCTAGCCAATAAAAAGGGGACGCGTGGCGGCATGTAATTGGTAAGTAGAACACCCACAGTTTCAATAATACTTGTGTTTCCGATTTGTACGTGACAGCACTTGTTCCAAAATGACTTTGTTGATTGTTAATGTGTGTGCCTTCGCAAATTGGATAGAAAAAATACTGCAACATGTTGGTGCCATGTCATGACACCATGCCAAGTTTCATGATTTTCAGGCGTGTTTTGGATTTACAGGAATTAAAAAACCAAGTTTCTCAATCTTTCCTGCCGAGCCACGACGCCCAGATGTTTGAATTTCATTCCCATTTCTTGCATGGGACCTAGAAATTCGCCCAAGGACACACATGTGATTTTTCAACCAACTTTGGTGAAGTGGAGCATGTGCTTGTAGTTCAAATTTGAATTATTCACATTAAATGCACAAAAACTCAATTAATGCATAAAAAAGGCCAAATGAACCTGAAATAATTCCAAAATTTAGCATAATACTTCTATTTGGTCTAATCTTCCTGTGTAAAAAAATTAATGCGAGATAAGGCAGTGTACGTATGTCGTTTCGCACACGGAGGTGACACGTTCCCTCTTGGAACCACGAGCTTTCTTGAGGGAAGCTCCAGTTTGCAAGAAGCTTACACCAAAGTTTGTCCCAAATCAGCCAAAAAAATTACTGCAGCATGTTGGTGCCATGTCATGACACCATGCCAAGTTTCATGATTTTCAGGCATGTTTTGGATTTACAGGAATTAAAAAACCAAGTTTCTCAATCTTTCCGGCCGAGCCACGACACCTAGATGTTTGAACTTCATTCCCATTTCTTGCATGGGACCTAGAAATTCACCCAAGGACACACATGTGATTTTTCAACCAACTTTGGTGCACTGAAGCATGTGCTTGTAGTTCAAATTTGAATTATGCACATTAAATACGCAAAAACTCAATTAATGTATAAAAAAGGCCAAACGAACCCAGAATAATTCCAAAATTTAGCATGATACTTCTATTTGGTCTAATGAGACCATGTAAAAAAATTAAGGTGGGAGAAGGTAGTGTACATATGTCGTTTCGCACACGGAGGTGACACGTTCCCTCTCGGAACCATGAGCCTTCTCGAGGGAAGCTCCGGTTTGCAAGAAGCTTACACCAAAGCTTGTCCCAATTGGGCCAAAAAATTTACCGCAGCATGTTGGTGCCATGTCATGACACCATGCCAAGTTTCATGATTTTCAGGCATGTTTTGGATTTACAGGAATTAAAAAACCAAGTTTCTCAATCTTTCCGGCCGAGCCACGATGCCCACACGTTTGAATTTCATTCCCATTTCTTGCATGGGACCCATAAATTCACCCAAAGACGCATATGTGATTTTTCAACAAACTTTGGTGCATTGGAGCATGTGCTTGTAGTTCGAATTTCAAATATGCACATTAAATGCCCAGAAACTCAATTAATGCATAAAAATGCCAAACGAACCTGGAATAATTCCGAATTTAAACACAACACTCATGTACTAGTTGCATCTTCACTGTACATAAATGTTCTAGCAATTCAAACACCATCCTTTCCCCTCTGTAACACCATTTTGTCTTTCAAAACATAATGAAAAAAATCAGGTATACCACAAACAGATTACTAGAAAGAATCATGTGGGATGCGATATAAAATATCTTGGCACACCGTCTTGTCTGGCTTACGCAGGAAGCGTCCTCGTCTACAGCCCACCGCCCCCGCTTGAACCACACTTGCACGCTAGTTTCTCGCGGCACCAAGCGAATTTTTTTTTTGCCACCGCGGAAATATCTATCTCTCTACCCCCTCCCACCAAAAGCCACATTTACACTGTACCTCCTTGCTTTCCAAGTTCAAACCTTCACTGCTTCTTATTGGCAGCTTAGCCTCCTCACGGGTGACCCTTCTTCTTGCAGCGCCGCCTCCTCGCCGGCTACCCTTCTTCTTACAGCGAAAGATGACCTACACTAGCCATGCCATAGAGTCAGAGTACAATACAGGGAATGCATGAAGAAAAGTAGTAGCTAGGTAGACAGATCAGAATTGGAAGACAATATGAAGCCAAATGTGCAATCAGGGGTGAATGTCTTCACATAATGAAGATAGTGCGAGCAGGCAAGCAATGACTTCACAAAGCTAAACTCTAAGTGAAGGGGTGAAGTGATTAAACCAGTTGCTTGATGAAGACAAGGATTTGGTAGACCAGTTCCAGTTTCTGTGACAACTGTACGTCTGGTTAGGAAGGCTGAGATTGAACTCAGAAGACCACATCCTCACCTTCTTCCCCTTGAGCTAAGGTCACTTACTCCTCGCCCAATCACTCAGGTAAGTGTTCAACACAGACTTCCAAACCTTCACAGACTTTGTTCACCAGCGATACACAATGGCTCTTGGGTCCTCAAAACGCGACGCCTAACTGACTGGAAGATCATAGTCTTCAAATGTAACAAGTCTTCAGATCACGCTGACAGAAAGACTTCAGTGATGCCAAACACTCTTTGGGCTCTGGGTGTTTTGGGTTTTGTGCTCACAAGGATTCTCTCTCAAAGGCTTCACAGGTGGGTTGCTCTCAAACGACAAAAATTTTGCACAAACTCGAAGCAACCATGAGTTTATGGTGGAGGGGGTGGCTATTTATAGCCAGGGCAACCCGACATGATTTCTCTGAAATGACCTTGGGTCATTGGGGAACCGACACATGTCCAACGGTCGGATTTCAAACACACGTGATAGCTTTACTTGGGCTACAAGTAAAGCTGACTTTTCCAATTCAGGATACGATTTTTCTCTCATTGTCTTCACTTGAAGACATAAGATTTGGGTTGAGCATCATGTCAGTTTTCTGACTTTGTTCACTTGGACCCCACTTGACAGTCCAGTGGTTCCTATGACTCAAGGAAGAAGAAAATGAAACTACGAAAGAAACTATGTCTTTGACCTCCATTGTCTTCAAGTGAATGTCTTCACGCATCATTATCTTTGACGTGAATGTCTCCGCGAACCACCAATGTCTTCAAGGTCTTCATACATTTTTAGGAGTCATCTTCGATGGGTAAACCGAATCAACAAGGACTTCTACCTATGTTTTCCTGTGAATCTCACAAACACATTAGTCCCTCAACCACGTTTGTCATCAATATTCTAAAACCAACTAGGGGTGGCACTAGATACTTACAATCTCCCCCTTTTTGGTGATTGATGAAAAACTGGTTAAGGTTTTCAACGGGGATAAAAATATGTGAAATTTAAAGAATGTGGTCATTGGCTTCATGAAGTGGAAGGGCTCCCTCTGAAGATGTGAATATTAGTAATTTGCTTTTGAATGCAAATGCACATTGCAGGTTTTGCGTTATGGAGATCTCCCTCTATTCCTGAAGTCATATCAGAGTGCATACAAACATGTATTGAAGATAATGATATGCGCAATGATAAATGGGCGTCTGCAGAATGACTTCATGCGCATAAGATAGGAATTCATTGGCGCACAAAAAAATGGCAAATGTGGTAGACGTCCCATCTGGACTTAATTGTTACAACTCAAAACCAAAATGTTCACGAACAAGAGTTGCAAACTTAACAAAAATAGCACCCTACCCAATAATCCCGCTTGAAGACTATCAAACCACATGCTTCTCCCCCTTTTGTCATCGATTGCCCAAAAAGGAATGAAGACATAGGGTGTCTAAGCGTGCCCAGAAGGCGGTTGTGAAGATGTTGTTTTAGCAGGTCGACATTTGAGTTGGGTGGTGCAGTGGGGCCTGATGCAACATCTTGGTGATGCGAAACTATTGCTGGGGAAGTGGTGTCATTCTCCTCATCAATGATGCGTGCAACAACTATTGGGCGGATGACGAGTAGTCTGAATCTTTAATAGATGGTGTAGGACGCCACTTAGCCAATTCTGGTGGCTTGGAGTCAAACTTGAAGCGCTCTGTGAAGCCATCAACAATGAGATCATCTTCAGAACAGAGCATTGTGAGGCTCTTCCAAGCTCGCCGGTAGGCTTCATTTGCAACAAAGGAATTCTTGGTGGAGAGGTTGTGCATGTGATTGACATTAATGAGAATAATTTGCATTTGGCATTTCATCCAATCATGATGCTTATCATGCTTTTGATGTAGGGAAACAAGAGTTCCCTATTAGTCAATGTACGGGCACGCTTATGAGGCTTCTATGGTACTGTAGTGGTCGCATCAGTGTTTGCGCAATGAGGAAGACGGAGCTGACCTACAAGGGGACCAGGAGCAACTGTATTTGGAACATGAGTGCGTGATAGCCAGGTTTTTTCCCTCTCTTCTTTTTCTGATTTTTGTTTGGTTCTTGATTTGAATTTAGGGTTTTGAATCTCTTCAATTGGACTTAAACACTTGGTCACTACCTTGGCTTTCACCCAAGTGACTCATTTCTCTCTCTAGCCATCATTTTCTTCCCTGATCAACCTCAAAATAATATTAGGAATATTTTTCTTAAATGAAAAATATTCATTTTTCCCTTTGAAACCCTAACCAGCCACTTGTGCTCCAAAGCAACCCCAATTTTTCTTGCCCACAAAAATCTGAGAAAATTCTCAAATATTCTTTGAACCCTAGGGCACCTTCCTGCGCAAAAATATTGCATCACTTTTTGGAATATTTTTGCTACATAAATATTTTCTGTTTTGGACAGAAATGGTAGTTTCTACAGCAACAACCATTTTACTTGCTCCAATGCTGCTGAATTTTCTTGTGCATCACCACCCTCCTAGATGATTGCTAACCTCCAAAGCTCAGCTTCCAACTCTTAGTATTTTGACCATAGTAAGCTCTCAAAGTTACTGTCCAGAAACTTACCAGGAAGTGAAACTCCGACTTACTGCGCTTGAGCTCAACCCAAAGTGTTGTAACCACTCAAACCACCAAGGACTACACGCCAGCCATGAAGTTTAGGCTTACCGCGGCCTGATGTCATAGTTCACGCGGTGACCGCGTTAGTCCAGGCGTGTTGGCATACGGCCGACGCGCTCTGCGACGCGCTCGAGCCGCTATTGAGCGCGTGCTTGCTTCCCTGCCTGCCGTGCCTTGCCAATCTTTCCCATGATCATCGTCCCGACCACCTTAAGTTCCTCCTGGTGCTTGTCGATGCCGGAGCTCGCCGCAGCGAGCATGGGTGCGGTCCGGCCAACCCAACAGTGCGTTGCACACTATGTTCGTCGCCACCCCCTCGCACCTGTGCTCGTCTCCGCTCGCCCATAGTGCCCGCGTGAGGTTCGTCACCTTCTCCCTCGCTCACTGACACCGTTCGTCGCTGTGCGCCGTGTCGAGGTGTCCTTTGGTGGAGCCCGGGCCCCTCACTTCGCTCGGCTATAAATACATCCCCCCAGCCTTCTCGAGCATCATCCACTCCCCTCACACACTCCACAAGCCAGTAGGAGGCCATAGCCCGGCCGGGCAGGCTGCGGGCCGCCATCCCCGAGCTTAATCTCCGCAGCTCCAGCCCCTCCCAGGCTCGGGCCACCCTTCCAGGGCCTCCGTCGTTCTTCGATGGTGCCGTCCCGGCCGACTGGAGCCACTGGTGCAGCCTCTGGTCACTGTCATCTCCAACTCTAGTGACCTCCGCCCTTTGTCGCTGCTGGAGAGGCCCGTGCCGTTGCCGTCCGACCACCCCTAGCTAATCTACGGGTACGGGCAGGTGCACCTTTGTCTTATCTTTCGATCCATTACTTTAGCTCGGGCCAAGACGCCCTCCTCGCCAGCGTGAGCTCTGGCGAAGCTCCACCGTGCTCTGTTTCCCTCTCCCCCTCCCTCTCATCTGACTGGCGAGGCCCGCTATCAGCCACCCTGGCCGCGCCCGAAGCGGTATGAGTGGACGCGCCCCGCGGGGTTTACGCCTTCTACATCACCCCTAGTTCTGTTTTATTTAAATCAAATTCAAATTATTCCAGAGAACTTCAAACAGCCACAACTTTTTAACCTTTAGTACAAATGAATTGATTCTTTTTTGCATTGTCTTCTTAGTGAAAAGATCTAGTAGTACACCAAAAAAGAGATTTTTTTTCTCTGCTGTCTAGATTTTCTGGTGAATTTCAGTGTGGTTCTTGATGTTTTCTTTTTCTTCTTATATTTGTTTCCAGAAGGTGAAGCTTGTCTTGAGGATCACTAGGAGGAGTGTGACCCTCACTAGCACTAAGGCAAGCCACAACAACATTTTCATGGTGCCATTGCAATATTTGTGATTTTTCGACTTGAACAAATGATTTAATCCATGCATTTAATCACTAAAGTATATATTTATATTCTGTTGGATGCTTGTTTAAGTTGATATGTTTAGTCTACACAAGTTTACAACTAACTAAGTTAGTTTAAGTCATTAGAAGTAATATTTTATTATGAAGAAGTAATATATTTATTAAAAAGGAATTAGTTGGCTTAATATTTTGTTTAGTGAGAAAAGTATTATGCTAAGGTATTGTCATGGTTAATTTGTTAAATAAACATAACCAGAGTAGTGTTGAGATCTATGCTTGGTATTTCCGTTGATATGTGGTGCATATATATTAATGTTGCATTATCATGGCATATCATGACACCGGTTACTTTCACTTTAAGTTGAACCTGAAAAAGAACCGTGCTCTGTTTCCCTCTCCCCTCCCTCTCACCTGACTGGCGGGGCCCACTGCCAGCCACCCTGGCCGCGCCCGAAGCGGTACGAGTGTAGGTGCCCCGCGGGGTTTACGCCTTTGACTTCACCCCCAGTTCTGTTTTATTTATATCAAATTCAAATTATTATGGAGAGCTTCAAACAGCCACAGCTTTTTAACCATAAGTCCAAATGAATTGATTCTTTTTGCATTGTGTTCTTAGTGAAAAGATCTAGCAGCACACCAAAAATGAGATTTTTCTTTGTTGTATAGATTTTCTGGTGAATTTCATAGTGGTTCTTGATGTTTTCTTTTTGTGTTTATATTTGTTTCCAGAAGGTGAAGCTTGTCTTGAGGATCACCAGGAGGAGTGTGACCCTCACCTGCACTAAGGCAAGCCACGGAAACATTTTCATGGTGCCATTGCAATATTTGTGATTTTTCAACTTGAACAAATGATTTAATCCATGCATTTAATCGACTAAAGTATATATTTATATTCTGTTGGATTCTTCTTTAAGTTGATATGTTTAGTCTACAGAAGTTTACAACTAACTAAGTTAGTTTAAGTCATTCAAAGTAATATTTGATTATGAAGAAGTAATATGTTTATGCAAAAGGAATTAGTTGGCTTATTATTTTCTTGAGTGAGAAAATAATTATGCTAAAGTATTTTCATGGTTATTTTGTTAAATAAACATAACCAGAGTAGTGTTGAGATCTATGCTTAGTATTTGATGAAGTTGACCCTGTTATTTCCGTTGATATGTGGTGCTTATATATTAGTGTTGCATTATCATGGCATATCATGACACCGGTTACTTTCACTTCATGTTGAACCTGATAATAATTCAACTTTAACATATCGTTGATCGGGTCATGGTGCCACTGAATCGAGATTTTCCCAGTGCAACCACATTTGCCTTTGTGGTAAGGCCTTTATTTGGTCCGTTGTCATGCCTCTGGTCGGTGCCTCCAACGAGGGAAGGTTATGGGCGTGTGTTACCCTGGCCCAGTAAGCAGACATAACCTTATGTGCCTGTTGTTGTTATGGTACCTTGTCCCTGTTTGGGACCGTTTATGATTTGCCACGACGGTGGCCGTTGGTGTCTTTGGTAGGCCCGGGGCCACCCATGACTTAGCCCAGTGGGGAGTTAGTCGGAGTGGCCGGGACAGTGTCATGGAAATGGAGGGGTTCTGTCGGAATGCCATTGGTCCACCCGAATGGGAGTGCGAGGCCATGGGTTCCGAGGTGTGGGTACAGTGCGCTACCTCTGCAGGGTGTATTAAATCTATCGATAGCCGAGTTCACGGTTACGGACAAGATTGAAAGCAGGTCACACCATGGATCAACGTTTAAATAATTTTTGCACACTAAGATCATAACCATGCACTGTTCGAGAGAGGATGGTTGAGAAATCATCTTGATGCTGGAGGCCAAGTTTTTGGTCAGTTTGTGATCCGAGTATGGTCACGGTTTGGTTATGAGGTAACCCAAATAAAGACCAAGATGTTGGTCAGTTTTTGGTCCAAGAGGGATCACTGTTTGGTAAGCAAGTCCGAGGGACTTAAGTCATGAGATCATGATCACTGCATCCCAAGTAGGATTTTGCATTAAGGATTCAATTGGTTAATTATCATGATATTGTTTGTTATTATGTTTATGCTTGTTGTGAGCTTGCAAGTACATTCAATGTACTGACCTAGCGTGTCATGCGAGCTTTTAGGAAAGTCTCGTTGGAAAGGAGTGATGTCCGAGTCTAGATCGTGTCCACATCGGTGTCCCTTTGCTATGGAGTCCCGCTTCATCGTCGTTCCGCTACCATGTAGTTGTCCTGATCGAGGCCCCTTGTTCACTAAATAATGTACATATTGTTCAGCCGCACCGTGTGTGCCGCTTGGCCTCTCAACTTATTGTAATATGAACTATGTTCCGCTAGCATCAATAAAGCGGTTGCTTTCTGTACCAAGATGTTGTGTATTACCAGAAGACAAGATCCCTGGGCTGGAAATGCAAGGTAAACCAGTTGCTCTAAGCTGGGGTGCCACAGAGTGGCTTCAAGAGGAGTGGAGAAGCTTTGATAAGCAGCATTGTCTTCACGGAGTGGTTCTTTGGCCGACCGAGGATAAATGGCTTCATGCGACATATCAACATCAGACAAGAAGACAACGATATTGCGAGCTAAAGCTTGATAGTTGATGGTGTAGCAAAGCTTAATCAACCGCATTATCCATGGAGCATCAAACTTCTGGCCAAAGAGATCAATGCCTGAAGTAGCCAGCTGTCTGATGAAGAAATCATGCATGTTGAAGGGTATGCCATTGAGAATGTAGAAGACCAATGTCTTCATGGTGTCTTCAAGTTTTGTAGAAGATGAGTGCCCTTTGATTGGCCATAGAGTATGCCTCACAATGTGATAGATGGTGTGGGCCAAGTACTCAAGGTCATTGATAAAGAAATGAGTGGGGTAATCTGCATCAGCAGGCAATGGCTTCATCATGGAGAGCATCTGGCTCATGTTTGGCTCTGGCTTCTGAAATATGCTTCCTAACTACTTATGATAGGCTTAACAACCTGGTTCATATAGATCACCAGGAGTGGGAAGGGATGTGAGCTCAAGGATATCTTGAGCTTTGGCTTCATGATGGATATCGCCTGTCATCCACTCAAGGACCCATGTCTTCGGATCCCTGTTGTAGCCTTAGGTATGTAATGTGGCATAAACTTGGAGTAGCAGCTCCTCATTCCAGTGTTCCTTGTCGACGACAAATGGAAGCAAGCCAACATCTCTGAAGCAATCAAGAGCTTCTTCCAAGCAGGGCAGACCAGCCATGGCATCACAACAGAGGCACTTGTGAGGAAAAATCATGTCCTGATTGTATAAGATGCACATGTAGTAGTTTGCTGTAGATAACTCTAGAATCCGTTCGAAGACATCTGTGGCTTCTTGTAAGGATTTTTGGCCTTGTCAAAGAGGGTATTGTGCTGTCTAAAGTTTTGCACAGTAAAGGAGCTCTTAGTTGTAGCAGCACTGGGAAGCCTTGGCATGCGAGGCATTGGCTTCTGAGTTTGAGGCCTATGTTCGACATGGTACTCATACTGAGGTCCATGCACTTCTGGAGGTGTAAGAATGGGCCATCTGAAACTGACCAATTCTCCTTCACGATTGAAAGCCCTTGCCATAGTATGCGGAATAGGTGCAACAGCAATACTAGAGGTGGATGGCCGACTGGCTTCAATGGCGGTATTGGATTTGATCTACAGATTGGCTTCAACCATAATGACATCACTAGCTTCAGTCGTAGTAGAAACAGTAGCGGCGGCAACAACAGCACTGGCTTCAATGGCAGGTGGGTTAGATGCAACATTGACTTCAGGTGCAACATTGTCAGCAGCAGCAGAAGTGGAAGTGATAGTCGGAACACCTTCAGGTGGAACTAGTTCAAGGGTAAGAATTACAACAACTTCATCTCCAGTTTCATCGGCTGATGTAGCCGGAATGTCTTTAGCCAGTTTGGTTTCAAACTCTTGAGCAATATTTGAAGGGGTGGCATCAGGAAACACTTCATGTGCTACTGAGCTTGTACTTTGCACATCCTCTTCAGGGATACTGAACATGGAGGAGGGCCGCGGGCCTTGGTGAAGCCTGTGGAACTCAGGTGAGGCTTGTGGTGATAGGGTTGTCTTCTACATGACTTTATGTGTGTCCTGGGGGGTCTAAAGCACTGGAATAGTCACTTGAGCTGGTGGTGTATGCGGGATCACATCATGCAAGGGGGAGTTGGGGTGTTGCTCTTCCCAGAATGCATCTTGGGAAATTTGCATCATGGGACAACCAGTGCTGATAGTTTCACTGTTGGATGGAACAGGCGATGATACCGGCTTCTGGGTGAGCTGAGGAAGGATTTCATCATCATCTCTTTCAACATTGTCTTCATGACCAATGTCTTCAGCCACGATGGGGTCGGTGGCTGAAATACATTCAGTGACATGAGCCCCTGTGGGAGCTGGTTCATACACGACCATTCTTCTCCCTCGATTTGAAGAGGCAGGCAGAGCAAGGGAGATGGGCTTCACAAGCAGCGGTCCCGAGGAGCAGATGAAGAGGTTGGTGCTTGTGCCCTATGTGAAGCCTTTGATGACTTCATCTTCTGCCGCTTCTATGAAGAAGGGGCATCAGAAGCTTATTAGTGTTTGCTCTTCTTGGCTTCGGTTTTAGCTTTCTTGGTTTTCTTCCTTTCGGAGGAAACATATGGAGTGGATGGCTTCGTAGCAGCAAAGCTAGGTGGGAAGATAATCTTCGGCACATCTTGCCGAGAAGCCTCGGCTTGGGGTACGACTGCCTTTTTCTTCTTCTTCTTTGATGTAAGCTTGGGGTCAATGCCAGGGTGGCCAAGTGCATTTCTCTTCAGATCCTCATTGTGAGCTTGAACACACTTCTCAACATAGTTCTTCAGACGCTCACCGGAACCTTTAGCTTCATCACGAAGCTTCTAAAATTTAGCTTTCAGATCAGTCATCATCAGCTTGAACTTCTCAATGTCAGTGATGCTAAGCTTGGCCACATGTTTCTTGAAGACTGCCTTCTCATGATCAATCTTATTTTTCTGCTCAATCAGTTTCTGAGCAATAGAAAGTTCTCTGTTAACATAACCTTGAGAGGTAACACTAGTGCCAATGGGCATATGTAGGTCTTCAAGAGATAGAGAGGGATATTCAAACCACTCATCAATGAAGTTATTTAAAATTTCAGCATCGAACAAAGGCATGTTCTTGAAGATATCAGCCTCTCCTGCTTGTTCTTGATCAGTAGCTCCAATGCATCATCATCAAGATTTCATCGCTTGATAGATCAATGATGTCACCATCATCTCATAGAATTATGGTTGGAGGAGGTGCACGACCAACAATGTCCTTTGTCTTTGAAGAGGTTCGGGACAAATCTTCTGAATGCTCACTAGATTCAGGAGGTGCAACTTTCAGTGGCTTCGGTCATGAAGCTTTTTGTGCAGAAGTAGCATTTGAAGCCTTTGACTTCTTGTCAGGCTTTGGGGACTCGGGAGTAACATTTTGATGCTCTCCCTCTTGATCAGCTTCAACACTTGCTCGTTGTTCAACATAGTGCGCCAGATATGCAACAAAATCATGGAAGGGGCCAACTAGATTGGCTTCAGCCTGGCGCGTGCCATCAGGCCTTGGTTCAGTTGGACCTGGATTGAAGTCAATCCCATAGTCCTTCTCTAGGAAGCAGAGCCCCTGGTGAACTGATAGTTGGCTTCAAAAAGTTCATCACCATGGCGCCATAACATCCTTGAAGGATCTGGGTTTTCCGGTATGTGCCGACTCACCATGAAAGGATAGAAGCCTTGCTGAATGGTGATACGTCTCCAACGTATCTATAATTTTTGATTGCTCCATGCTATAGTATCTACTGTTTTGGACATTATTGGGCTTTATTATCGACTTTTATATTATTTTTGGGACTAACCTATTAACAGGAGGCCCAGCCCAGAATTGTTGTTTTTTGCCTGTTTTAGGGTTTCGAATAAAAGGGATATCAAATGGAGTCCAAACAGAATGAAACCTTCGGGAACGTGATTTTCTCACCGAATACAACTCAGGAGACTTGGACCCTACGTCAAGCCAGCTAACAGGAGCCCACGAGGTAGGAGGCGCGCCTATCCCCCCCTAGGCGCGCCCTCCACCCTCGTGGGGCCCCTGTTGCTCCACCGACGTACTTCTTCCTCCTATATATATCCACGTACCCCCAAACGATCAGAACAGGAGCCAAAACCCTAATTCCACCGCCGTAACTTTTTGTATCCATGAGATCCCATCTTGGGGCCTGTTCCGGAGCTCCACCGGAGGGGGTATCAATCACGGGGGGCTTCTACATCAACACCATAGCCTCTCCGATGAAGTGTGAGTAGTTTACTTCAGACCTACGGGTCCATAGTTAGTAGCTAGATGGCTTCTTCTCTCTTTTTGGATCTCAATACAATGTTCTCCCCCTCTCTTGTGGAGATCTATTTGATGTAATCTTCTTTTTGCGTTGTGTTTGTTGAGACAGATGAATTGTGGGTTTATGATCAAGTCTATCTATGAATAATATTTGAATCTTCTCTGAATTCTTTTATGTATGATTGGTTATCTTTGCAAGTCTCTTCGGATTATCAGTTTGGTTTGGCCTACTAGATTGATCTTTCTTGCAATGGGAGAAGTGCTTAGCTTTGGGTTCAATCTTGCGGTGTCATTTCTCGGTGAAAGTAAGGGCAGCAAGGCACGTATTGTATTGTTGCCATCGAGGATAACAAGATGGAGTTTTCTTCATATTGCATGAGTCTATCCCTCTACATCATGTCATCTTGCTTAAGGCGTTACTCTGTTTTTAACTTAATACTCTAGATGCATGCTGGATAGCGGTCGATGAGTGGAGTAATAGTAGTAGATGCAGGCAGGAGTCGCTCTACTTGTCTCGGATGTGATGCCTATATACATGACCATACATAGATATTCTCATAACTATGCTCAATTCTGTTAATTGCTCAACAGTAATTTGTTCACCCACTATAGAATACTTATGCTCTCGAGAGAAGCCACTAGTGAAACCTATGCCCCCCGGGTCTATCTTTATCATATCAATCTCCTACTACTTAGTTATTTACTTTGCCTTTATTTTACTTTGCATCTTTATCATAAAAATACCGAAAATATTATCTTATCATATCTATCAGATCTCACTCTCGTTAGTGGCCCTATAGGGATTGACAACCCCTATTTGCGTTGGTTGCGAGGATTTATTTGTTTTGTGCAGGTACGAGGGACTCGCGCATAGCCTCCTACTGGATTGATACCTTGGTTCTCAAAAACTGAGGGAAATACTTACGCTACTTTGCTGCATCATCCCTTCCTCTTCGGGGAAAACCAACGCAGTGCTAAAAGAGGTAGCAAATGGCTTCAGCCTTGGTCTTCGGTTGAAGCTTCTTATAGACAATGTCAGCCCACGATGGCCTTACAACGTTCTTGGCAGCGTACTCTAGGGTCACAAAATTTTAGTGAAACCATTTCTTAGCCCAGTACCTGTGGATCCATTGCACGCACGATTTGTGCTCCCCATATGCATCCTCTGGATTATATTTATACATTTCATATAGATCTGGAGGCAGATCCAGTGCAGTATTCTCATGGCGCTGTCTATCCCCTTTCTATGAGAATTTTCCACTTGCCATTGGCTTCACAAAAGTGATTGTCTTCACTCTGCTTGACAAATAGGAACTGGCTTCGAGAGAGTCAAGGTCAAGCTGTAAGTAGTCTGCAAATATATTCAGACTATGAGAACCAAGTGACTCACCCACGGACATATAACTGTGAAAGAATTAGGGATGCGAGGGAAGTAGGAGAGGTCATATGCATTCTCAGAGGATTTTGAAGATAAAATAAGTTTGAAGACATTAACCTCATAGTGTGAAGACATTCACTTATTGGGATAAGTTGGTTCCAGAGTTGTATGAATCCGTGAATAAGTACAACTGAGGAATCACACTAGTTATGAAGCATAAGTGAAGGTACTTGGCAAATAATGAGATGCAAAAGATAGAAGATCCAGATTTGGAAGAGGCAAATCAACTTTCTGAAGATACCGAAAGTTAAATGGATCAACCGAACGGTAAAAAGTGAGTTTTCATTTACCGCTAAAGAACTAAGTACGAACTACAAGACGAGTCAGAGAGGTGGCCAAGCAGTTCAATCTCCCGCGCCCTAACTTGGTGGTGGAAGACAACTATGGTGGTGGCGGGAGGGGATGTCCGCGGTCGGCATGAGTACGGTGACAGAGAGGTTGCGGTAGTGAAGTGCTTCTTCTCAGGCGATGATGAGATCTAGCGACGGTGCTAGGGTTGCGACCGAGATAGCAACAGGAGTATATGAGTTAATGACCACAGGGGCGATGTATTTATAAGGATGAGAGTTGTGCTGTGAAGTTACTGTGTTGCCCCTGGCGGTTCACATCTGCGCGACGTGTGGCATGCATGCGCAATTTAAACTACTATGTCATGACCCCACAACATAGCTGGTTTGATGGGAGGTCATTCCAGCTTCTCCGGGTTTAGGAAAAATGGATAAGGATAATAAAACATTTTAAATGTTGGTCTCAAAATCTTCGACTGACAAGGAAACAGTGAAGACAATCGACATGTGTCAATAGAATGCATATGAAGATTTAGAGAGAGTAGGAGAGATAAGCACAGATGAGGTAAGGGTCCGATCACATTCACTTAGTGCAGAAAAGGCAACCTGAAGACATAGCTATAAATGAATGTTGTTGAGGACAGAACATATGTATATATATAGATAGACAGTGAGATCAAATAGAACGAGAAGATACATTATGAAGATAAATCCAATGTTTAAGACAAACCAACCATGAAGATAATGCAATGTATGCGACGCCAAACGAAAAATCTTCAAGAAAGATTGGTGGTGGTGTTACCCACCATATAGAAAGTATTGGACCAAAACACGGCGCACAATTATCATGGTGCTCTGAAGTCAATTTCCACATTGATGTCTTCACACATAGAGTGTATATCTTCATGAATTGAACACATATGTTACTTCGTGTGTTGTGCACCTAAGCCATCAACATGCATAAGTGTTAGGATGTGTGTCTATTCACAGGACATTTGAGGATTCTAAGATATTTAGCTCACACCGCAGCTTGCAAAATCTCTTCTCATCCAAAGGCTTTGTGAAGATATGTGCCAATTGCTCTTCAATGTTGATGTGAATGATCGCAATGTCTTCCTTCAGCACATGATCTCTGAGGAAGTGATGACAAATTTGAATCTGCTTTGTCATCGAGTGCTGAACAGGATTATGTGCAATCTTGATGGTGCTTTCATTGTAAAAGTAGATGGGAACTATCTTCTTGTTGATGCCATAGTCCTTGAGAGTTTGCTTCATCCAGAGAATCTGAGCGCAACAAGATCCAGCAACAATATATTCAGCGTCAGCAGTAGAGAGTGACACACAGTTCTGCTTCTTTGAAGACCAACAGACAAGCGATCGACCAAGGAAGTGGCATGTGCCTGATGTAGACTTGTGATCCACCTTGTCACCAACATAATCAGCATATGAGAGTCCAATTAGATCGAACTCTGGGACCTTTGGATACAATAGTCCTAGTGTTTGGGTGTGAGCCAAATATCAAAATATTCGCTTCACCGCGAGGTGATGCGACTCCATTGGTGCCGCTTGGAATTGGGCACACATGCAAATGCTAAGCATTATAGCTGGCCTAGATGCACATAAGTACAATAAAGAACCAATCATGGAGCGGTATACCTTTTGATCAAACTCTTTACCATTGTCGTCAGAGCCCAATTGACCACTGGTTGGCATTGGCGTCCTATAGCCCTTGCAATCTTGCATTCCAAACTTCTTCAGACAATATTTGAGATACTTTTCTTGGGATATGAAGATGCAATTGCTTTGCTAATGGATTTGAAGACCAAGAAAGAATTTCAGCTCCCCCATCATGGACATTTAATATTGCTCTCTGATCATGTGACTGCACTCATCACTGTGTCTTTTGTCAGTGCAGCCGAAGATGATGTCATCCACATAGATTTGGCATACAAACATTTCCCCATCATTTGTCTTCATGAAGAGTGGGATCCAGAGAACCAGGTTTGAAGCCTTTGATCTTCAAGAATTCTTTGAGTGTGTCATACCAAGCACGAGGAGCTTGTTTGAGGCCATATAGTACCTTGTTGAGCTCGTAGACCATGTTAGGAGGCTTTGGATATTCAAAACCAGGTGGTTCAGCAACATAGACTTCTTCTTTAATTTTTCTGTTGAGGAAAGCGCTATTCACATCCATTTGGTATAGAAGGATGTCATTGTGACTTGCATAGGCTAGCAGTATGCGAATGGCTTCAAGCCTAGCCACAGGAGCAAATGTTTCATCGAAGTCAATTCCATCTACTTGTGTGTAACCTTGAGCAACGAGGCGAGCTTTGTTTCTGACAACTTGACCATGTTCATCTTGTTTGTTGTGATAGACCCATTGGATGCCAATAATATTGTGCTTGCGATGATCAGGACGCTTGACTAGCTCCCACATATTGTTGAGCTCAAATTGTTGAAGCTCTCCTGGCATAGCTTGAATCCACAGAAGTTTGCTAGTTGTGTAGCTCTTGATCGAGTGAGTGGACCAGGTGCATTGATGCTATCAATTATCTTCTCAATGTGAACTTCATTAGCAACGCGAGGATGAATAGGGCGAAGACTTTGGTGTTGTTGATCATTGTCTTTGTCTTCTGCATTGTCTTCATGCTGAACAGGGGCTGGAATCACAACTTCATCATCACCTTGTTTCTCAGTGGGTATGATTTCTCAAGTACCCATTAGCTTGATAGCTTCACTATCCGGTACTTCATCTAGCACATTTGGAAGGTGCTCTCTTTGCGAGCCGTTAGTCTCATCGAACTGCACATCTACAGTTTCAACCACTTTATAGTGAAAGAGGTTGAAGACTATGTAGGTGTGCGAATCCTTTCCATAACCAAGCATGAAACCCTCATGTGCTTTTGGTGCAAATTTGGAAGTGTGATGTGGATCTATTATCCAACACCTAGCACCAAAGACATCGAAATAACATACATTTGGCTTCTTACCAGTGAGTAGTTCATAAGATGTCTTCTTGAAGAACTTGTGAAGATATACTCTATTGATGATGTGGCATGCAGTATCAATGGCTTCAGGCCAGAACCTCCTTGGAGTCTTGTATTCATCAAGCATCGTGTGGACCATCTTAATAAGAGTTATATTCTTGCTCCACTACGCCATTCTACTGAGGGGTGTATGGAGCAGATAGCTCACGCATGATGCCAAGAGTATCCAGATAAGTGTCGAGCCTAGTGGTCTTGAACTCAGTCCCGTTGTCACTCCTAATATGCTTGATCTTGATCCCATAGTTGGTCATGGCACGATTTGCAAATCATCTAAAGACATACTTGATAACCCACAAGTATAGGGGACCATTTGTAGCCTTCTTTGATAAATAAGATTGTCGAACCCAACGAGGAGCTAAAGGCAGAACAAATATTCCCTCAAGTTCTATTGACCACCGATACAACTCTACACACACTTGACGTTTTCTTTACCTAGAACAAGTATGAAACTATTTTGCAAGAATAAAACCACGAGTACTTTGCGGGAATAAAACTACGGATAAATTTCAAGGTAATAAAAGTGAATAGCTTTTGTCAACAAGAAAGTCATTTGTCCCTGGGTAATCGATAACAAAACCGGTAACCATTCTTGCAATTTTACACGTGGGAGAGGCATGAGAAAACATACTTTCTCTACCTATATCATATGCACTTTTGATTGGCCCCTAGCAAGCATCTGCAACTACTAAAGATCATTAAGGTCGTCAAACCCAACCATAGCATTAAGTATCAAGTCCTATTTACTCCCATATGCCATAACCCACTTATCCGCGTTTAGGCTGCTATCACCCTCGCAACACCGACAATAAGCAAACCAAGAACATATTGCAACACCCTATAGCGGGGACCCCTCTTGTTTGCATGAGACGGAGGGCACCGTAGGTGAGGGAGTCCTGGATTAGGGGGTGTTCGGGTAGCCGGACTATACCTTCAGCCGGACTCCAGGACTATGAAGATACAAGATTGAAGACTTAGTCCCGTGTCCGGATGGGACTCCTTGGCGTGGAAGGCAAGCTTGGCGATGCGGATATTCAAGATCTCCTACCATTGTAACCGACTCTATGTAACCCTAACCCTATCCGGTGTCTATATAAAGCGGAGGGTTGTAGTCCGTAGGCAACCAACTCCATATACAACAATCATACCATAGGCTAGCTTCTAGGGTTTAGCCTCCTTGATCTCGTGGTAGATCTACTCTTCTACTACCCATATCATCAATATTAATCAAGCAAGACGTAGGGTTTTACCTCCATCAAGAGGGCCCGAACCTGGGTAAAACATCGTGTTCCCTGCCCTGTTACCATCCGGCCTAGACGCATAGTTCGGGACCCCCTACCCGAGATCCGCCGGTTTTGACACCGACATTGGTGCTTTCGTTGAGAGTTCCTCTGTGCCATCACAATCAGGAAGGATGCCTCCTCCCGTCTTTAAAGACGGCGCCGTTGCTAAGGGAGCCTTGGCTGTCGGCCAAACCCTCCGGCTAGGTGGTTTACTCATGACCGCCTGTTCGGCTGTTGCGCTGACGGTGACCTCTCGGGTCATCAAAAGCAACCTACACGTCAGCTCAGAGCTCGTCGAGCAGCTAGATCCAATGGAGCTCTCTTCCGTAAACAAGCTCTTGGATCGCATCGCAGCCCTGGGGGTCGCTACAAATTACGACCAGGTTGGGCTTAAACCCGATCTAAGAGAAATTAACTCTCCCCAAGTCACCCACCACGTTGCCGTGGTAGAGACGCAGTGCGGCGACCCTTCATCTATTTTAAGGACTAGCTACGTCCGAATTCCCGACCCCTCCAAGCCGGATACCCGCGGAGGGCGAGATGTAACTCAAGACCTGAGCTTAGGATCAGGCAACGGGCCAGATTCACTGGACAACATCCAAGAATCCGAACTTCAGAGTTCGGAAACTCTTCGGCCTTCGAATCTTGGATTGGGTGAGGTTTCAGATTCAACGACACCCGCCCACCCGATCATAAGCGATCTCTCCCAAATCAGGCAGAGGCCCGAGGAAACAGTACATCATTACTCGGCCAGATTCCTCCTGGTTGTGAACAAGATAAAGGATTGCCGCAAGGAAGACGCAATCTCAATTTTCTGAAGTAATTGCACGGACAAGGGAATCCTTAACACCGTAAGTCGTCGTGATATCACACTCTTCGCTGACTTGGCGTCCATAGTACAAAAATACTGTGCGATGGAAAGCGCCTGGAAAACCAAAATAAATTTTTGGGATAATCTGGCCTTGAATAGTAATCCCGTCCAAACTAAGAGGGTGCATTATCATAGGACACCCGGGATAAACACCAAAAAGCCAAAACCCTCTACAGGGCATGGAACCGTACTGGAAAGATGGCTTGATGGACCCTGTAGAATTCACAGTAGAGAGGACGCCACACCAACTCACAGCCTTAGAGCATGTTGGATACTCCGGCAGGTGGCCAAAATCGGCGAGGACCTCTTAATTCCGGAGGCCGCAGAAAGCCAGCCCAAGGACACCAGTACTGTTCTCACAGTCTTAGAGACTTTCGCATCAAACAATGTGCGAAAAAGAACACTCTGCAGCCTCGCTGAAGTCTATCAAGTTGCAACAATAAATCCATGGAGCGACACTGCCATTACCTTCAACACAAGTGATGAACCTAGATTCCGAACAGCCCGAGCACCAGCCGCATAGGTCCTCAGTCCCATAGTGGACGGCTTTCGCCTCACCAAGGTGCTCATGGATGGAGGCAGCGGACTGAACCTCATTTATGAGGAAACCCTTCAAAAATGGAAATAGACTGGAACCGCGTCGAGCGAAGCAGCACAACCTTTAGAGGAATAATCCCCAGTCGGGAAGCGCGCTGGACAGGAAAAATCACACTAGATGTGGTGTTTGGCACGCCGGATAATTACAGGTCCGAAGAAGTCACGTTTCAGGTGGCCCCGTTCAAAAGCGGATATCACGCTTTACTAGGGCGGGAAGCATTCACAATCTTCCAAGCAATACCCCATTACGGGTACATGAAGCTTAAGATGCCCGAGCCGAACGGAATTATCACTCTAGCTAGTGATCCGGACATAGCACTCCGCGCCGAAAACAAGACGGCCGCATTAGCCCTTGAGGCACTATCCGAAGCCTTAGCGGCCGAGGAATTGACTGAGCTGCGCTCCACGGTTAACAGGGATGATGTGATACTCGACAAGAGATCCAAATCCACACCCTTCAAGCCAGTTGACGAAATAGTCAAATTCCAGGTCCATCCAACGGACCCCAATAAAACAGCTTCCATCGAGGCATGACTGAACCCTGATGTAGACGCCGCACTGCGAGAGTTCCTACGCGAGAACTGGGACATTTTCGCCTGGCACCCTTCAGACATGCCAGGGATCCCACGCAGGCTGGCCGAACACAGCTTAAATATCCTAAAAGGATTCAAACCTGTCAAACAAGCCCTTCGGCGTTTTTCCGAACCCAAGGGACAGGCTATGGGAGAGGAGCTAGCCAAGCTATTGGAGGCCGGATTCATTAGAGACATAAAACATCTGGACTGGCTAGCAAACCTGGTGATGGTACCAAAGAAGGACAAATCCTGGCGCCTGTGTGTCGATTTTAAAGACCTTTACAAGGCCTGCCCAAAGGATCCCTTCCCCCTCCCCCGTATCGATCAAATTAACGATGCCACCGCAGGACACGACTCGTTGTGTTTCCTCGACGCATACTCCGGTTACCATCAAATCAAGAGGGCAGAATCAGACCAAGACGCAACAGCATTCATCACACCATACGGCCCATTCTGCTTCAACACAATGCCCTTCGGGCTGAAAAACGCCAGCGCAACATATCAGCGCATGATCCAGACATGTCTGGCAAACCAGATCGGCAAAACAGTGGAGGCTTATGTGGATGATGTGGTCGTCAAATCAAGACATGTCGAATCTCTAGTAGACGACTTGAGGCTTGCATTCGATAACCTCCAAAAATATGACATTAAGCTCAACCCGGAAAATGCGTCTTCGACGTTCCAGCCGGAAAGCTCTTGGGCTTCATTGTATCCGGTAGAGGAATTGAAGCAAATCCAGCCAAGATCCGAGGTTTATCACAATTGGATATCCCAAAGGACCTCAAACAAATACAAAAATTAACCGGATGCGTGGCGGCTTTAAGCCGCTTCATCTCCCGCTTGGGAGAAAAGGCACTACCCCTCTATCGCCTCCTTAGGCGCACCGAACACTTCGAGTGGACGGATGCCGCCACGGCCGGACTTGATGAAATAAAAGCCATATTGGCAACAAACCTAGTCATGGCCGCGCCAAACACCGGCGAACCAATGTTATTGTACATTGCAGCAACACATCAAGTTGTCAGCGCAGTGCTCGTTGTCGAGCGGGGAACGGATGGACACAAATTCCCCCTTCAAAGGCCGGTCTACTACGTATCCACTGTCCTCACTCCATGCAAATCACGGTACCCGCATTATCAAAAGATTGCATACGCGGTATTCATGGCATCCCGGAAGCTACGACACTACTTTCAAGAGTGTTCCATAACAGTAGCCTCAGAAGTACCACTCAACGATATTATCAACAACCGCGATGCAACGGGCCGGATTGCAAAATGGGCCATCGAGCTTCTCCTGTTCGATATAACCTATAAGCCACGGCTAGCTATTAAATCGCAAGTTTTGGCCGACTTCGTCGCAGAATGGACGGAGGCCGAGCTCCCTAAAGAGTACGACACATATTCAAACTGGATTATGCATTTCGACGGCTCCAAAATGTTGGCCAGACTGGGGGCTGGCGTCGTCCTGACGTCCCCCACAGGCGACACAATCCAATATGTGCTCCAGATCATGTACACGGATTCCAACAATGCAGCCGAATATGAGGCCCTCCTACATGGTCTCCGGATAGCAGTATCCATGGGTATCCAGTGCCTAGAGGTACGCGGGGATTCAAACCTCGCGATATCCCAAATAAATGGAGACTTCGACGCCAAGGAACCAAAAATGGCAGCTTACCGCAACGCCGTCCTAAAAATGTCAGCTCGGTTCGAAGGGCTGGAGTTTCACCATATAGCCCGAGAAAACAATCAAGCAGCGGACGTCCTGGCACACATCGGAGAAAAACGCGATGTAGTCCCCCCCAACATCTTTTTGGAAAGATTGTTCAAGCCATCCGTAGCATGGGAGGGGGAACCCGCAAATAACAGCCCGGACCCAGCCGCACCACTCGACGCCGAACAATCTGACACAATTGGAGGCTCTGCCAATGAAATTACACCTTCAACCCACGTAATAATGGCGGTTATCGCCCCGTGGACAGAACCATTCCTAGCCTACCTTACTAGGCAGGAACTCCCGGAGGACCAAAACGAGGCCCGCTGCATAGTGCGGCGATCTAAAGCCTATAGAGTCCATGAGGGAGAGCTTTATAAGAAAAGCACTACCGGAGTCCTTCAAAGGTGCATCTCCGAAGAGGAAGGGCGGAACCTTCTGGCTGAAATTCATGCCGGACTCGGTGGTCACCACGCCGCTGCTCAGTCCCTTGTTAGCAAGGCTTTCCGTACAGGCTTTTATTGGCCGACGGCCCGGGCAGACGCTCAGGACCTAGTCCAACGATGCGCTGGTTGCCAACTTTTTGCCAACCAAAGTCATATGCCACCCACCGCACTCCAAACTATACCCATCACCTGGCCTTTTGCAGTCTGGGGGCTTGACATGGTCGGACCCCTTAAAGGTGGGACCGATAGGAAAAAATACTTACTGGTCATGGTGGATAAATTCACCAAATGGATAGACGCCAAGCCTGTTAAAACGGCCGAATCTAGACCTGTGATAGACTTCATATCCGGGGTTGTACACCGTTATGGCGTCCCCCACAGCATCATAACCGATAACGGTACAAACTTTACCGCCGACGAGGTAAAACTCTGGTGCAAAAACATGGGCATCAAGCTCGATTATGCTTCCGTCTATCACCCACAAACCAACGGCCAGGTCGAACGTGCAAATGGTCTTATCATGAGCGGCATTAAACCCAGACTGGTGCGGTCCCTCAAGGAATCTAACACGCACTGGGTAGAGGAGCTCGACTCCGTGCTATGGGGGTTGCGGACCACGCCAAATTGCACCACCGGATACACACCATTTTTTATGGTATATGGCGTAGAGGCAGTTCTGCCATGCGACATAATTCATGACTCACCTAGAGTGCGCATGTACGAAGAAAGAGAAGCCGAGCTCGATCGGCAGGACAACTTGGACGCCTTGGAGGAGGAGCGTGACGTGGTAAAAGCCTGTTCCGCATTTTATCAACAGCAGGCCCGAAGATATCAAAGCAGAGAAGTACGGGCCAAAAATTACAATGTTGGCGAACTAGTTCTACGCCTGCCGGATAAGAAAAAGGACAAACTCAAGCCCAAGTGGGAAGGTCCATTCATAATCGACCAAGTCCTGACTGGTGGGCCGTACCGCCTGCGAGATGCGTCGGATAACCGACTCGAGCCGAACCCGTGGAACGCCACCCGTCTCCGAAGATTCTACGCCTAGCACCAGACTCTGTGTTCGTCTCCTTCCTCTGTCCATTTTTGCATTTTTCTGTCTTACATTTCTCTCCTTCCCCTCTTTTCTTTCATAGCCCTTAAAGGCTCATCTAGTGACGCGCCACTCGCGCTCATTAAACCTGGGGGCTTCTTTAACAGAAGCTTATTTATACGGGCTTCATGCCCAACACATGAGTCAAACTTCCGCATGTACCTTTTTCTTCACCATTATATGCATCGATATGACTTAAGTTTTGGCCAAGCTGGGTTGCCTGGCTCCTGTGCTTACCCCTACATTCCTGATTGTTCGGCTAGGCGGTAAAGGGAGCACCTCTGCGATTGTTACTGCCGGGTCAGCCGGATGTGTACCTCAGACTGGGTGAAGCCGAAAGCTAGCGTTCTTAAGGGAATATTCGGTCGGTGAAATAAAAGATGATCTTTTTACTCATTTTATGCGCCCCTAGATGCTTTTTTCTGCGTCTTTTCACGCAGTCCGGACATGCACTTTAGGGCATGCTTCCCAGCGAAAGGAACCCCTAACGGAACTATTCTCTCTGGAAGATGTTTCTTACTAACCATGTAATATAACATAACTAGTTGGGCACTTGTCTGATAAAGCACTAATGACCCCTACGCCTGCTCTCCATGCATACCCCGGTTCTTATATAACCGCTATGGTATTCGGACACACTCCGGACCGTCAGGTCCTGAGGTTGAAGCGAAAAGGTCGGCAACGACAAACGATCTACAATCCGGCTAGAAGGCATTACACATGTCAATTCAAAATTACATAGTCATTCTGACTGATTGTATTCCTCTTCTATACCACCTAACAGGCTGTCTAATTTACAGTCCTGCTGGGAATACTTCGCGGCCAACTCTACTTGGCCGTATACTAAGCTCACAGGGATCTCCTTCCCATCAAGCCCCACTGGTCCGACCTCGGCCATGTGGTTTCGGTCAGACTTCGTAAAACGAGTCTTCACCATGGCCAGGCCTCCCTAGCGCCTTGTCAGCAGGCCGATATCTTCCACAACCGGAAGCGCCGCCGAGCTCCCTTCAGCTTCTCCGCAAGCTCTCTAAGGCCCTCGGGCACGGAGTGGGCAGGCCATAAGGCTTGGGCAATACCGCGCATCACCTGCCGAATTCGCTCATGCAGTTGCAAGAGTTCGGGAAGAAGGTCACCCGTAGAACCGGGCATCTCCTTTGCAGGACGACCTGTGAGCATACCTACAGACATTACTCTGTTAGTCGACTTCCTCGCCAAACTTTTTTTCGAAGTTCGTTCAAGCACTTACTAAAAATGCCGTGTCGAAGCCGCTGATTCTCCTTTGTGGAGTCCGACAGCTGGCCACGAACATCTTTAAGTTTGACGTCCAGCTTGGTGTTGGCATCCTGAAGATCATTCTTCTCTCGCCTCACCTTTGTCAACGTACTCTCACCGGCCTTTAGCCGGCGTAAGAGTTGTTGCTTGTTTGGATCGAGTCCGGCGCCACCTGCAATATGATTTGTCAGATTTGCACCCATACCGCACAATACTAATCTTTCGAAATGTATCTTACCTGAGGGGGGGTCTCTTTGGGCTCCCCTGCTGCGGCTAGTGCGGCCTCTAGTTGGGCCTTGCACTTTTCCAGCTCCTGGGACAGTACGGTATTCTTCTGTGTAAGAACCTGCATATTAAATGATCCTTAAATCAGTTGCTCTAACCGCTTCAAGTCTCGGGGGCTACTGGCATATATATGTTTAACCAAAATTTTCTTACCCGTATGTCTTTTACATACTGCTCCGTGGCTCTGGCTAAACCATTTTGAGCGGCACGGAGGTACGCATCTCCCGAATTAAAGGCATCTAAAGTCTCTTGGGAGAAACAAGCGTCGCGTAGAACTGTCCGGCGACGCCTGTGGTTCATGGCACTCTCCACTTCAGAATTGTGGCAGACAGCCTATCCGCATCCTTTGTCGGAGGAGCGTCCGGTGCGCGCCTTGTGCTCGCCTCCGCTTCCTGGCCATACGTTGGAGCCTGGCTAGTGGAGGCGCGATTGGCAACCTCTCCGGATGTAGTCCGGCGAGGTCTCTTCGTTCTAAAGATAGCACGA
Source organism: Triticum dicoccoides (assembly GCF_002162155.2). NCBI lineage: Eukaryota > Viridiplantae > Streptophyta > Magnoliopsida > Poales > Poaceae > Triticum > Triticum dicoccoides. The sequence continues at coordinate 424,877,354 of NC_041382.1, forward strand.
ACATTAATATGCCCTGACAGAATAACACCAGGGAAACAGAGGGTGCGCTATACCTTTGCGCCGGTATCTCAGTCCGGACTGCATTCCTTTTTGTCCCACGGGGCCCTGCGGCCCCTCGTTGGCTAGCCGCCGCAAGTTCGGCCTCCTGCCTCGGAAATCTCCCCTACAAAACATAGTTGTCATTAGAAACATCGGAATACGTGAGAGTGGAATCTCTCTCAAGGGAATGAGACTCCGGTTTCTGTCACCTGGGAGGCCGAGATTAACCCTGGGTAATCAGCCGTGATGGCTACCAAGGTATTGTCCTTACTTAGCTGATGGAACACCCCGTCGATAAGCTCCACCGATATGTCCGGATCCTCTTCGGAGTCCGGATCGAGGGACCGTTCTGGGTCCTCGGGCTGTGGAGGGCGGCTGTTTATATCCTTTACCTCCTGTCGCAGCTCCTGCACTGAAGTCGTTAGACTACATATCTAACCGTGGGAGTATAAAACAAACGGGCAAGCGCAATTGTTCACTTACCCAACTTGGAGGATCGTACATAGTAAATCCGGCCTGCGGGTTGATGCGGAGGAATTCCTCCTTTTCTCCTTGTACAAAGAGGATAAGATCTTTACTAGAGCGGCAGCTGAGGCCGGCCCCTTACGACCGTAACGGGTGGCGTCATCCTCCCCGTTGAAATCCCACATGGGGTGGCCTTTATATTGAAGCGGCTGCACCCCCCGCATAATGCATGCGGCCATGACTCCAATCATGGTTAGTCCGGAATGAGCCAACAGTCTTATCCGGCCCATCAGGTAAAGGACGTCTCTGTCGCTTTCTCTCTGAGAGCTCCGCGGACGCCAGCTCAAGCGTTTCTTCAATGGAGCACTGTTGAACTCAGGGAGACCGACCCGGATAGGGTCCGGTAGCGGGACGTCATCTATGTAAAACCATTCCGAAGGCCAGTCCTCGGACGCCTTCTTTGGGGTTCCGGATAGGTATCCGGTCCCGGCGATGCGCCATACTTCGGCTCCGCCCACTTGGTATATAGACCCTTCTCGAGAACGGGGCACCAAGCAGAATAACCTCTTCCACAGCGCGAAATGGGCCTCAACGCCTAAAAATAGCTCGCAAAGGGCGATGAAACCCGCAATATGTAATACGGAGGCGGGCGTGAGATTGTGCAGCTGGAGGCCGTAGAATACCAGAAGCCCGCGGAGAAATGGATGAATTGGAAACCCCAGTCCCCTTATTAGATAGGGGACGAGGCACACCCGCTCTCCTTTAGAAGGATTGGGGGTGCTCTTCGCTTGTTTTCCGCCATTATAGGTGGCGAGACCGGCTTGGACCGGGACCATGTATGCCTGAGGGAGAAATCCATTGGCCCGGAGCGACACTAACTCGCTATGCGGGATTGTGCAACTCTCCCAGTCCGCGGGTTTGGGACCGAAGGGGCGAGGGGAGGAGCGGCGACGGCTGGTCATGTTGGAATGGACCTTTGTTGGAAGCGCTCTGATGATAACTCGCGTAGAGGAGAAGATGTGGTTTGGACCTAAATCCCCATCCCGTTAAATAGGCGGCTCGTTTATACGGCTAGGGGTGTGGATGTAAAAACGCCTCGGCTTTTCGCATTCGTTTGACACATGGAAGACGGCCATTATTGGGCGTGGAAGCCGAGGAGCACTACATTACAAAAATCGGACATTATTCCTACAGGTACACAAGATTTGGAGAACAACCCGCCTTGCAATGCCGAACAATCTGCGCGCCGGACTCGTCGTCATTGAAGCCTGGTTCGGGGGCTACTGAGGGAGTCCTGGATTAGGGGGTGTTCGGGTAGCCGGACTATACCTTCAGCCGGACTCCAGGACTATGAAGATACAAGATTGAAGACTTCGTCCCGTGTTCGGATGGGACTTTCCTTGGCGTGGAAGGCAAGCTTGGCGATGCGGATATTCAAGATCTCCTACCATTGTAACCGACTCTATGTAACCCTAACCCTATCTGGTGTCTATATAAACCGGAGGGTTGTAGTCCGTAGGCAACCAACTCCATATACAACAATCATACCATAGGCTAGCTTCTAGGGTTTAGCCTCCTTGATCTCGTGGTAGATCTACTCTTGTACTACACATATCATCAATATTAATCAAGCAGGACGTAGGGTTTTACCTCCATCAAGAGGGCCCGAACCTGGGTAAAACATCGTGTTCCCTGCCTCCTGTTACCATCTAGCCTAGACGCACAGTTCGGGACCCCCTACCCGACATCCGCCGGTTTTGACAAAATATACAATCATACCAACCAAGATCACGATTAACCCACAGGACAAAACGGATCTACTCAAACATCATAGGATAGCCAAATATCATTGGGAAATCATATATGGAGTTGAGCACCATGTTTAAGTATAGATTACAACATGGAGAAGGGAGGTTACACCACTGCATAGAGGGGAGAGAGTCGGTGTTGACGGTAGCAAGATTGTCGATGTAGATCGCCGTCACAATCCTTGCCGCGGCGGCACTCCGGCGCCACCGGGAGAGAGGGGGACAGAGCCCCCTCCGTCTTCTTCTTCATTGCCCCCTATATGGGAGGAGAGTTCCCCCTCTGGTCCATGGACTCCATGGCGGCGGAGGAGCGGGAGCCCCTCCGAGATTGGATCTCCCTCTCTATTCTATTCTGTTTCACGTTCCCCAGATCTGGCCCTTCACCGCTTCTTAAATTCCCAGAGATCCATAACTCCGATTGCGCTGAAATTTTTACATGATTTTTTTCCATAAATCATCTTTCTTGCGCCAGAAGAAGGGCCTCAACTGAGTTTAGAGGAGGGAATAAGACACTTGGGCATGCCAGGGGTGCCCGGCATGCCCTGGTGGGTTGTGGTCACTATGGGCGCCCATTTGCGTTGATCCCCAGTTCTAAAAATCACATATATTCCAAAATAATTCTTCGTAAATTTTTATCATGTTCGGACTTTGTTTGATATGAATTTTCTGCGAAACAAAAACATGCAGCAAACAGAAACTAGCACTGGGCAATAGATCAATAGGTTAGTCCAATAAATCATATAAAATGTTGCCAAAAGTATGTGAAAGTTGTATAATATTGGCATGAAACAATCAAAAATTATAGATACGACGGAGATGTATCAGCACCCCCAAGCTTAATTCCTGCTCGTTCTCGAGTAGGTAAATGATAAAAAAGATAATTTTTGATGTGGAATCTACCTAGCATAAACTTGATCATATATCTAATCATGGCATGAATGTTAAGACACGAGTGATTCAAAGCAATAGTCTATAATTTGACATAAAGACGTCAATACTCAGGCATCCCAACAAACAATTGTGTCTTTCAAAATATCAATGCTAAATAAAGCTATCCCTACAAAATCATATAGTCTTGTCATGCTCTGTCTTCTCAACACGAAGTATTTATCATGCACAACCCCGATGACAAGCCAAGCAATTGGTTCATACTTTTTAATGTGCTTCATCTTTTTCAACCCTCACGCAATACATGAGCGCGAGCCATGGATATAGCACTATAGGTGGAATAGAGTATGATGGTAGGGGTAAATATAAAAATACAAAAAAGTAAGAAAGTCTCACATCGACGCGGCTAACCAATGGGCTATGGAGATGCCCATCAATTGATATCAATGTGAGGAGTAGGGATTGCCATGCAACGGATGCACTAAGAGCTATAAGTGTATGAAAGCTCAATATGAAAACTAAGTGGGTGTGCATCTAATCCTATAATAAAAAATTCCCACTAGTATATGAAAGTGACAACATAGGAGACTGTCCATATGAAAAACATGGTGCTACTTTGAAGCACAAGTGTGGAACTAGCATGCCCCTTCTCTCTTTTTCTTTTCATTTTTTTCATTTTTCTCTTTTTTTCTCTCTCATTGTCCGCAGTCTCATCTCGACTTGTGGGGGAATCATAGTCTCCATCATCCTTTCCTCACTGGGCTAATGCTCAAATAATGAATAATGATGATCATCACACTTCTATTTACTTACAACTCAATACCTATAACAAAATATGACTCTATGTGAATGCCCCTGGCAGTGTACCAGAATGTGCAATGATCTAGGATAACAATGATATAAAAAAACAGACAAGCCATGGAAAGATCATGCTAGCTATCCTACGATCATGCAAAGCAATATGACAATGAATGCTCAAGTCATCAAAATAGAATGGGTGGAAGTTTCATGGCAATATATCTCGGAATGGCTATGGAAAGGCCATAATAGGTAGGTAGGATGGCTATTTTGAGGAAGATATAATAAATTTGTGTGATAGCAAATGCACGGTACCGTAGAGGCTAGCAAATTGTGGAAAGGTAAGAGTGTGTATAATCCATGGACTCACATTAGTTATAAAGAACTCATATACTTATTGCAAAAGTTTATTAGCCCTCGAAGCAAAGTTCTACTACGCATGCCCCTATGGGGATAGGTTAGTTGGAAAAGACCATCGCTCGTCCCCGACCGCCACTCATAAGGAATACAATCAATAATAAATCATGCTCCAACTTCATAGCATAACGAGACTATACGTGCATGCTTCGGGAATCACAAATCTTAACACCAATGCTCTTACTAACCACAACCGTTTACTAGTACCTCACACATATTCTATCTCTATATCACAAAACTATTGCAACAAATCAAACATATCATATTCAGTGATCCACAAGTTTTATGTAGGATTTTATGACTAACCATGCAAATGACCAATTCCTTTTGACTCTCTAAATAGATATAAGTGAAGCATGAGAGTTTGATTCTTTATATAAAATACCTTGCTCTAATAAGTATAAGTGAAGCAAAATAGCATTCTACAAACAACAGTTTTCCATGTGAAGAGAAACAGGCAATCCAAACTTCAAATGATATAAGTGTAGCACATGAAGCATTCTATGAAGCCCTACTCAAAAGATATAAGTGAAGTGTAATGAGAATTCTATAAATCAACCATGGACTATGTCATACCAGCATGGTGCATAAAATAAAAATGAAAAATAAACACAAAAGGCGCTCCAATATTCACACATATCACATGAACAAAACAAGAACGAAAACATACTGATACTTGTTGAAAAAATATGGGATGCCTTCCAGGGCATCCCCAAGCTTAGACGCTTGAGTTTCCTTGAATATTTACTTGGGTTGTCTTGGGAATCCACAAGCTTGAGCTCTTGCCTCTCCTCCTTCTCCTCATGTCGAGACCTCCTCGATCTTTGATCACTTCATCCACACAAAACTCAACGGAAAGCTCGGTAAGATCCGTTAGTATAATAAAGCAAATGACTACTCTAAGTACTATTGAAAACCAATTCATATTTTGCTTTTGCATTGTATCTACTGTATTATAACTTTTCCATGGCTTATACCACCAATAGAATCAATAGTTTCATCAAAACAAGCAAAACAATGCATCAAAAATAGAATCTGTCTTCAACAGGACAATTTGTAGAAATTTGAACATCTACCATACTTCTGTTACTCCAAAAATTCTGAAACATTAGGACAAAATAAAAAATTTGTGTAGCAATACTTTGCAAAAAGTTTCAGAAACTTTCGACGTTTCAGTAAAAAATGAAAATTCACGCACTACAGTCAATGTTTCTGCTTTTGCACCGCATACCAACAAGCAATCTACCAATCCTAAAGGCAAATCTTGGCACAATAATTTTACAATACAAAGGATTTGTACAAAGGGATAATTATTTTTTTTGAAAATTTTCTATAATTAAAATTCACAAAGTTTCCATGGGCATGAACAAAGTTCAAGGCTAGCTCCCACTTTCACAATGCTTGTCCCTCTCACTTTCACTTTTCTTTTTGTGAACTTTTAAGTTCCCCTCTATATTTTTTGTTTTTAAACTTTATAAAAGCACTCAATAGAAATAAATGACTCTCTAAAACTTCCAGGTTGTCTCCCTGGCAGCACTTTCTTTGAAGCCGTTAAGCTAGGCATAAAGTGCTCAAGTAGTGAATCCACCCGGATCCCAAGGTATATCAAAGCCAATTTTAATTAACAATGATTTGGCATTTAGTAGTGAGCACAAAGCAACATAAATCATGCAACGACGAATTCTAACTCTCTCTCTATGCATCGGCATGTCATACAAGAACAATTAATGCACATCAAGTAAAGGCCAATACATAGCATAATCAGTTTCTTGCAATTCTATCGTGTTGGAGACATAAAGATGTGGAGATGTAGTTCTTCTCTCATAATAATTGCAAGTAGGAGCAGCAAGCACATGCATATTATATTCTTCAAAATCATCATGTGCAATGGTAAAAGGCAACCCACCAATGTAATCCTTAATAAGTGCAAATTTCTCCGATATAGTGTAGTTTGGAGAATTCAAAAAGATAATAGGACTATCATGTGTGGGTGCAATAGCAACAATGTCATTCTTAACATAAGGAACTATAGCAAGTTCATATCCATAAGCATAATTCATATTGGCATCTTGGTCACAAGCATAGAAAGCATCAAGTTCATCAAAAAGGGATATTTCAAAATAATCAACGGGATCATAGCAATCATGATAACATTCATCCTTCGGTAAGCATGAAGGGAAATTAAACAATGTATGAGTTGAAGAGTTACTCTCATTAGAAGGTGGGCACAGGTAGCTAATCCGCTCTTCCTCCTTTTGTTCTTCGCTTCCCTCATCATCTTTTTCATCCAATGAGCTCACAGTTTCATCAATTCCTTCTTCCATAGACTCCTGCAAAATATTAGTCTCTTCTCGGACAACGGAGACTTTCTCTACTCCTATAAAAAAAAGCGAGTTGGTGATGATGGTGTGCCTGCCTTCACATCATCTGCACTGTTCGATACGTAACGTATGGCTGAGATGGAGAGAAGTTGCCCCGTACCACTTGCACTTTTACAAAAGGCCTTGCATTTAGAAAGAATTCTCGAGCAAGGACATTCGATACACAACAGATCTTCTCTCGTGAAGGAAGCAGAGTCTTCACGAATCTCTGAAATTACTCACCGTCGGCTCGTACCATCTTTTTCCTAGCGACCTTCCAGCCTCTCTCCTTCCAGATCTAGGCGTGCAAGTCATGTGAGACGGAGAGGATAGTTGCGGCGGCTACGATGTTGCAGGTCAGTAGGCATGTTTGGTGTAGTAAGTATTTTGTTTTCTCTTTGTGGCTGCCGAGTTGATTTGCTTTCGTGTAGGCGCTGGTTCTCAACCTCCAACATGAGTCTCTTCCATGCTGCCCATGGAGGTCACCAGTAGCAGGAACACCATGAGTCGACATAGGCATTGCAGACGCGGATGATTTTTACTGGGGCGAGCTACTCGTTCTCAGCAGCGCCGATGTCAACTACCTCGAGCCACTTCTTGTTCATGCAACTGCATCCGCCCATAAGTTCTGTGTTTCTCATACCAGATCAAAGAATGGAGTACATATGTGTCTCACAGCCATTCATGGTTGAAATTATGGTCTCTCATAAACATGTGATTTGTGAAATGTTTAGGAACGAATTATTTATGAATGTGCAAAGTACCTTGTTAGCTACGGTTTTATATTTTACTAGGTGGAATTGCGCGCTCCACTGCCTGCGGATATTATGGCATGGATAAAATGCTCAATGAGTACATTATAGCGTGCATAAAAAATTTCTATATGGTCAACGTTGATGCCATACATTTGTACAACTTATAGTTTATTTGATTGAGTAGTTAGGATGCTCATAGAACATATATAAGCATTGATGTTGTACAACTTAATTTATTTGTCAGTCATCGAAAGTTCCTTTTATATCTATCATCACTGTGAATTTGCATGATGAACAAAGTATAATTCAGGTCTCAAACGAGGCTCATCATAAGAAATGTCCCTATTGTGGAAGTGCCATCCAACAACCCCAAGCTTCCTCCTGAACTCAAAGTGGGCTCACTCCCACACATTACAGTCCAAACCGAAGTAGCTGAACCTAGTGTTGTAGTAATCCAAACATACGTAACTTTCGATGTTAAAGTCGTGTCCTAATTATTAGTAGCTAGCAGGTGTCAGTACAAGTGCAAGTTGTGTCCGGCCAGAATTACGAAGTGTGATCAAGCTGCCTGGGTGATCAGTTTTGGAAAGAGTGGCCTATGTGTGATGAGATAGGAAAGATTTAGCGTGTACCGTTGGTGGAGTCGGTTCGGGTCGATGTACATGTCCAGGTCATGTACGGGTAGGTTTAGGATAGGTGTTTTGAGTCGGCTACTAGTTTGGTCCAGCGTTTAGGTTGATGCATATATGTCTGTGTACATGTGTCCATGCATATAT
>NC_041382.1:424885968-424888040 GCF_002162155.2 Triticum dicoccoides
ATATATATATATATATATATATATATATATATATATATATATATATATATATATATATATATATATATATGCAGTGTTGCGTGAGTTTTGTAACACATAAAAGGAGAAAAGGAAATAAAGAGGAAGAACAGAGGGCACGACAAGGGCCCTTTGGCTATCAGTTTTTTATGTGCGTGCGTTCATGCAATTTGATGTGATCGATCTTGTGGCGAATTTCCAACAATTGGTATCTAGAGCAAGGTTCAAGTGAAGCTGCGCTTGCCCCGGGGTGGTGACCCGACTAGCGCCTCGGGGCAGCAATAGATTCGCTGTTGTAGCGACAAAGAGGAGGCAGGCGAGATAGTTGTTCGGCGGAGCGGCGACAAGAAGGCGGCGAGGACGCTGTCGCAAACGAGGCGGCGGGTGATTGTCGTTCGATGAAATGACCCGGAGGAGATTGACGGGAGCGGTAGTGCCGAGGTGCGGTGCTAGAAGATGTCGTCAAGATCGTCGTTCGGCGGGAGCAAGGAAGAGGCAACAAAGTTGCGAGCTATCGTCAAGGTGTGCACATGAGTTCTTGTAAAGTGCGTTCAAGAGCTCAGGTCTGCGAATCTTCTGTTGCAGTTGAGATGCGTCACTTGTGGAGGAGAATTGCAAGCGAGAGTGGGTGCAAAAAGGAATGCGTGCCTTGCATTTACGTTCGTGGTTGCGGAGTTCCGGCGAGTTCATATATGGTGGAGATGAGTTGCGCGTATATGGCGAGTTGTGTTGCCGCTGGACAGGAGGTGTCGTTCGATAAGATGTGGCATCGGCGACACTGAGAAGATGTGATGATGTGACGGGTGAAGAGATGTGTCTTCCCGTCTGCAAGCAACCAACGAGAAGATGAAGACCAACGTGAAGATGGACGAGCACCAGTTAAGTTGAGTTCCTGCATGAGGCTATGCGTTTACTCTGCATCTAGCACACTAAGATGTGGCAGCGTGGCTGGTAGTCCAGGTAATCGTTGGTTCCAGTTTGCAAGTCGGCATGAAAAATAAAAGATGTTAATGAAGTGGCGGCCATCGTTGCAAGAAGAGAGAAATTACGGTCCGGTTAGTCACGTCACCAAAGACAATCGGTGTGACAAGAAGAACAAATGGTGATCTGTTTGTCTCATTTGCGTAAAGACTTGGATGTCGATTAGGAGGTGAATGTTGTAGTAATCTAAACATACATAAGTTTCAATGTTAAAGTCATGTCCTGATTATTAGCTAGCAGGTGCAAGTACAAGTGCAAGTTGTGCCCGGCCAGAATTACCAAACGTGATCAAGTTGGGCGGGTGATTAGTTTTGGAAAGAGTGGCCTATGTGTGATGAGATAGGAAAGTTTTAGCGTGTATCGGTGGTGGAGTCGGTTCGGTCCGTGTACATGTCCAGGTCATGTACGGGTAGGTTTAGGATTGGTGTTTTGAGTCGGCTACTAGTTATGTACGGGTAGGTTTAGGTATATATATATGGTCGCGCTATTCGTCATCCTGGATGAGAAATAGTTATTCTTCACCCCCTTTCTATTTTGACATCAATGCATCGTATTTTTATGTTTCGTAAATTTTTTCTTATTTCATACATAAAAAGAGAATGTAAGACAGTATGTACTCGCCGTAAAAAATATTTTATATTATGTAAAATTACGAATGTAAAAATATAGTGTAAAACATCCATAAAATGTGAATTTTTTGGTCTTATAACCTATAATTTTGTTTTTTATACCAAATTTTACATATTGAATCAATATGCATGTAACTATTTATGTTCTAAACGTAATTTATTTGGGAAGCGATCGTAAGATTACTTCGGGTGAAGAATAACTTATTCTGCACCCTGAGTGATGAATAGTAACACTATATATATATATATATATATATATATATATATATATATATATATATATGCCGTCTATTCTATAATCGATGGTAGAATAATATTCTGCAATAATCTCGTACTGCCCGGAATAAAGATCTGGTACTGCTTCTGCATAACACAACCGTACTTCTTTTTCGTAAAGTCGGTACTGCTCTTCTGTACTTGCATAGTAATTCACTAATAGATTCT
>NC_041382.1:424888557-424891586 GCF_002162155.2 Triticum dicoccoides
ATTACTTCGGGTGAAGAATAACTTATTCTGCACCCTGAGTGATGAATAGTAACACTATATATATATATATATATATATATATATATATATATATATATATATATGCCGTCTATTCTATAATCTATGGTAGAATAATATTCTGCAATAATCTCGTACTGCCCGGAATAAAGATCTGGTACTGCTTCTGCATAACACAACCGTACTTCTTTTTCGTAAAGTCGGTACTGCTCTTCTGTACTTGCATAGTAATTCACTAATAGATTCTAAACCGTTAATCGGAATTGCGCAAATGATATACCTTTGGAAAGCTATAGAAAATTCTCAACTCTTATATATTGTAACTTGCTTCACTTTTTTTATTTTTTTATTATAAATTTTCAAAAAACAGAAATCATCACAAGTTGAATGAAAAGTGTTTTGAATGAAATTCCTTAACCAGTTATCGGAATATAGCAAATTATATACTGTTGAAAAGCTATGGAAATTTACAAACATTTTCATGTTTTAAGTTTTTTCAAATTTTGCACAGTTTTTAAAATACTAAAAATCTGTTTTTATTAAAAGATGATCATGGATCATTTTTGGATATCGAAATGATGCAAATGATATGGCGTTGGAAAGGTACTGAAATTCCCATCTTTTTGTGTATTAATGTTTTTCAAATTTTACATAATTTTGGAGCAGTTTTAAAAATACCGAGATGCATTCAAAATAGACGAACAGTAATTATATATTAATTTTTTAACCACTTCTCGGAATAGCGCAAATGATATACCGTTGGAAAGCTACTGAAATTTACAAACGTTTCTTTAAGTTATTTCAAATTATGCATAGTTTTGAAAAAGTTTTGAAAACACTAAATTTTAAATCTATTAAAATATGATCATTGATGTTCTTTGGACCTCGGAATGATGCAAATGATATGGCGTTAGAAAGGTATTGAAATTTAGCAAATTTTTGTGTTTTAACACTTTCTAATTCTTCACGGTTTTTGAACAATATTCAAAATACCAAGATTTTTCATGTTACAGGAAACATAGTATTGTGATTCTGTAGAATATGAGTTTCGTACTGCCCGACAATAAAGAAGTTTTTATACTTCTCAAAGTGATTAAATTGTACTGCCAATAATTGTTTTTTCTAGAGAACTCAAATTCCCTCCACATGTACCTTGTACTTCTATGGAATATGCGTTTCATACTGCCCATTAATAATAATAATAATTGTACTGCTCGAAATAAATAAATTGTATTGTTTGGATTTTTTAAAAAAGAACACAACTTTGCCTTGTACCTCTGTGAAATACAAGTTTCGTACTGCTCTACAATAATTTTTTTGTATTACTCAAAATGATTAAATTGTATTGCTCGTAAATTATTTTACATAAGTCAGTTTCCTTCGACATTTATCTTGTACTTCTTGGGAATATCAGTTTCATACTTCTTCATCTTATAGGGTTTGTACTTCTCAATTACACAATTTTTATTAAGGCTAGTTTTGCATTTTTATCTACACTACTTCTTCAAGTTATTCTGTACCGCTACTCTTCACTACAGAGAACCTTTTTGCACTTCCCTAAGCTTGCTAATTCCATGGCTCCAAGTAGCAGCTGTAAAAGATGAGTACCAAATTAGCATAAAGGACACCCTGTACTGCTATTTGAAACTACTCGGTACTTCTCTCAGTGTAACTATGGTACTGCCTCCCTAGCAGGAATGATTCTCAGCAGGTACTTCCTCACTCGCATGTTGTACTGCTCTGAACTTCTACCTAAATATTGTATGTACTTCTCATTATTGCTACCTTTGTACTTCCCGTAATTCTCCACTCAGCAGGTCAAAATTTCATTCACTCTCCTCGCTGCCCGCCGGAGTAAAAAGAATGCCACAGAATGCCACGATGAAGAGAAGTACATTTTACCCTCACACCTCTCGCTGGAGAAGGATCTCGTGCTTGTGCTCGACGTTGGAACCCGTAATAACCCCGCACCCGTAGAATACGAGTTTCGTAAAGCTCTGCAATAATATTTTTTTTGTATTACTCAAAATGATTAATTTGTATTGCTTGTAAATTATTTTACATACGTCAGTTTCCTTCGACATGTATCTTGTACTTCTTGGGAATATCAGTTTTCGTACTTCTTGATCTTATAGGGTTTGTACTTCTCAATTACACAATTTTTATTAAGGCTAGTTTTGCATTTTTATCTGCACTGCTGCTTCAAGATATTCTTTACTGCTACTCTTCACTATAGAGAACCTTTTTGCACTTCCTAAGCTTTGCTAATTCCACAGCTCCATGTAGCGGCTGCAAAAGATGAGTACCAAATTAGCATAAAGGACACCCTGTACTGCTACTTCAAACTACTCGGTACTTCTCTCAGTGTAACTATGGTACTGCCTCCCTAGCAGGAATAATTCTCAGCAGGTACTTCCTCGCTCGCACTTTGTACTGCTCTATACTTCTACCTAAATATTTTATGTACTTCTCATTACTGCTACCCTTGTACTTCCCGTAATTCTCCACTCAGCAGGTCAAAATTTCATTCAACTTCCTCGCCAGCGAGAGGACAATAATACAACTTGGAGAGGCCGGGCTCGGAGGCGGCGGAGAGGAGGAGCGCGCGGAGCGAGGACTGCGTGGTCGGGGCGAGCGTCGGGTAGACGAAGGCCTGGGAGCCCGGGAAGATGAGGTAGCGGAGGAGCACGGTGGCCATGGGCGCCGCGGGGTGCGCCGCGGAGAGCAGCAGGTGCGCGAGGCGCAGCGCGAGGGCGTACGTGTGGGAGGCGCGGAGGGCGTGGAACGTCCGCTCCACCCGCGACCGCGCCTCGTTGGCCGGCGACACCAGGTCCCCCAACAGCGCCGTCAGCGGCGCCGGGTCCGCGCCCTACACCGCCGCCGCGTCCTGCTCTGTCCTCGCCGCCGGAGGGGAACCAGGAGCAGCCTCATCGGGGGAAGAAGGTGGTTAACCGGGGAGGGAGGTGCGCACGGCGGGGTGGGATGGCTCGCCGGGGGAGGGAGAGGTGCGC
>NC_041382.1:424891765-424892057 GCF_002162155.2 Triticum dicoccoides
CGGGGGAAGGAGAGGACGGGATCGGGGGTGGGGAGGTGGCGGCGGGATCGGGGGATCTGTTTTCGGGATCCGGACAGGTGTTGCTTGGTCGGGTCGGTCTCCGATTCAAAACTACCTTATATAGGGGCTTGCCTATTGTAGAATATTATTCTACAATCAGTTGTAGAATAGACCCACCCTATATATATATATATATATATATATATATATATATATATATATATATATATATATATATATATATATATATATATATATATATATATATATATATATATATATATATATATAT
>NC_041382.1:424892315-424927554 GCF_002162155.2 Triticum dicoccoides
GCATTGCGTGAGTTTTGTAACACAGAAAAGGAGAAAAAAAGAAATAAAGAGTAAGAAAAGAGGGCACGACAAGGGCCCTTTGGCTATCAATTTTTTGTGCGCATGCGTTCGTGCAATTTGATGTGATCGATCCTGTGGCAAATTTGCAACACCTAGAACACGTGTAAGCCATAAATTCCTCCTGGTCCAGGCTCTCAAAGAGAAGACAATCTAAACCAAAGTTGCTAATTGTAGCAACACGCACATAGAATCAGATAGCCATGGTCAACTAATGATATACCTAACACCCTTGGTGCTTGTCTGCTTGAGCTATGAGCAACATTGCAGAGCTATGAAGTAAATACATGTAGACGAAGACTTCCATTACTGGACTAAGGAATTATGCTGACAACCTTCGCATATGAAAATAGAAGACTGAATCTTCTTTGTGAAAATATTAATGCACTCGACCATCTAGAATATCAGACATGTGAAACTTAAAATCCAGAATATGAAGTTATGACAAAAATATATCAGGATGATAAGTTCTAGAAATGATAAAGCTAACCTAAGATATAAAGTTATGACATGATATAAGTTAACACCAATGAGCATTAGCTTCGGTCTGGGCAGAACCAACAACTTCTTTATTTATTTTTTTGCTGTCTAGGCAGAAACAACAACTTCTTTATTTATTCTTTTGCTGCAGCTGTACTGTTCTTCTCTAATGTCAATTACATGGTTACTTATTCGCCTCTGCTTCATCTACTCCCTCAAGCCTCAAGGCAGATGCTAACTTGTTTGCCTCTGCATCTTGTGCGCCCTTCTGTACTGAAACCAACTTACTTCAACTTATTTGACTTGCACCTTGTGCCTTCTCTCTTATATACAAAATAGGGTGGCACAGTGATGGAGACGGCGTCGGTGTGCAGCCCGCAGCTACTCTGGGATCAGCTCGATGCTTGGCACCGCCACACTCGTTGGCTGCAGCTGGGGCATGGCGACGGCCGTACGAAGGAAGGTGCCCGTCACTGCTGCCACAGGGAGGGGATCAGGAGACGCCCGTGGATGATGCTATGCTGAACACAATCTAAAATAATCACTTTTACAAAAAACATATACATCCATAATTACATATACATGCCAGTGTAGTTGTGTGAGATCAATTTGGAAGTGCTAATTGATGATATTGGTGTCTACCCTAGCTCTCTCTCATCTACCTGAACCCTCTCGCACTAACGATCAGAGTAAGGAGATAGGAACAAGAAGACACAGTGGACTTGGTTGTTTTCTAGCGCACATACGCCGCCGCACGAACGGCACACTTCCTTGAGCACGAACTCCAGCCCCGCTGGCTACAAAGTGGAGATGGCCGTGAGCTTATATGGGCGTGCACAGGCTTACAGCGCCGCGCTCCCGCACGCCCCGCTCACCCACTTCCCCATGTCGCACGGTCCCTGGATCACGCACCCGACGCGCACAAACACAGTCGACGTGATCCCGAGTCCAGCGCCCGACGCAGTCATCTCTCCACTTTTCTCGCCAACTAACTACAGCCCGCACGCACGAACGGACACACACACCTGGCCGCGTCCGCCACGCCCCCGATCCGTCCTACGTGCACACACGCACGCCCGACGCGATCGCCGTGGCTTATGCCCAACACTCACCCCCCTAAGCCACGAACTCAAAGGAGACCGACGTCCTCGACGCCGCCGTCTGCCAGCAGCGCGCGCTCCGCGGCGCCATCGACATCGTCGTCGTTGTAGCCGCCACCGCCTTTACGTTGCTACCACGCCTGCCACCGTGCCGCCGTGCCCTTCGCGCGCACTCCCCACATCCCCGCGCTCCCGCCGCGCACTTATGCGGTCTGCGCAGCCAGGTCCAGCGCCTCAACGCGGTCCACTCCCGCGGTCCCGACGCGTCCGGTGCGCACCCATAACACGCACTGGTCGCGCCCGGCTCGTCGCCGCGCTTATTGCCCTTGCACCGCTGCGCCGTCAACCGCAGCGCAGCGCCTCCACGGTCGTCGCGCCGAGCCGCCGCAGTCTCTGCGCCACCACGCAGGTCCTCCGCGGCCTCCTCGTCTCCGCGATCACCGCTGCTCGTTGCGCGCACGGCATCACCGTGCATGGCCGCGCATCGCAGCCGACGCGTCCATGTCCGCCGCGCTCGCCGCAGACGCCATGGCCGCATCCTCCATCTCCGCCGCGCTCGCCGTGCGCGCCGCGGACGCGGACGCACGCCACGGTCGCCCCCGAACCTGTGGCTCTGATACCAAATGTTGGTGTCTACCCTAGCTCTCTCTCGTCTACCTGAACCCTCTCGCACGAACGATCAGAGGAAGGAGATAGGAACAAGAAGACACAGTGGACTTGGTTGTTTTCTGGCGCACATACGCCGCCGCACGAACGGCACACTTCCTTGAGCACGAACTCCAGCCTCGCTGGCTACAAAGTGGAGATGGCCGTGAGCTTATATGGGCGTGCACAGGCTTACAGCGCCGCGCTCCCGCACGCCCCGCTCACCCACTTCCCCACGTCGCACGGTCCCTGGATCGCGCACCCGACGCGCACAAACACAGTTGACGTGATCCCGAGTCCAGCGTCCGACGCAGTCATCTCTCCACTTTTCTCGCCAACTAACTACAGCCCGCACGCACGCACGGACACACACACCTGGCCGCGTCCGCAACGCTCCCGATCCGTCCTACGTGCACACACGCATTCCCGACGCGATCGCCGTGGCTTATGCCCAACAGATGAAAACTGTAGCATTAGGAATATCCTTTTGATATTTGATAAATGCGTGCAGTGTTGCTTGTAGATAGATTTTTCATGACTTCAACATGTTCTTTCCATCTCCTTGATGATGTGTTATCTCAAAACTCGGATTTCACTGCATTATATGGTCTCTTGGCAGTTTTAGTTCAAAATGGTATCAATTTGTTTATGTTGAATAATATTGAAGTGTTGTGAGGCAAGAACCACTGGAAGAAAATTTGTAATTTAGTATGTTTAGCACATTGTGGTCGTGAGTAGTTGTCTTTTAATTTAAGGAATATGTGTCCTTGTGGCCACTTGCGAAACAAATATTGCAGTTTAACATTTTTGTCAAAAAAATCCTTTGCCTAAATACTAGATACTCATTTTTTTCCTTCTATTAAATATATTACAGACCGTTATGCATGCAATACTGATTATCTGATATCTTTCTTTTAGGTGAGAAGATACATGAAGAAAGAACTCAAGAGCTAATATTGTTGTTGCAGATGTTTTGAGCAAACAACTAAAAGAAGATAGATGCTCTAGCATGTTGAGCCCGTTGGATTGAAGCGAAAGGATGAAATGACTTGTCGTCATACCTCCATTCCACAGATTGGGGATGGATAATGAAATTGTGACATTGTCATTCTTTCGTTACTGATATCAAGGTTATGCCAAAGTGACGCGCTTAATGTGTCAACTTTTCTAGCAAAAAATGATGTGTAGGTGAAGCAAATGCTAAGTGAAGAGGAACAAAGACAAAGACTGATTTGAAGTTAAGAGGTGAAGCAAATGTTCGATTGTTCTTGATGTGTACCTATCAAATATATGACATCAATTTGATCAATGTGTCGCTAGCCCCTTAGCATTGCATTTACGCGTCTTTTTGTGATTCAGTAGCGTAGCACGGGCATCTTACTAGTCTCAATAAATAGATCAATATCAGAATTTTATTTATAATCTTCATAGCAATATTTAAGGATGGCAAAATTTCCATGTCTATAAACATCATCATCAAAAGCTTCATACTTTAAAAACAAAGATTCAATTTCATAAGCACCCTTAAAAGCAACAAATTCCTCTATTCGTTCCACATCATAATAATCATATCTACCATTATCATAAGAAGCTAAGGTTTCATTATCATTAATTTGCATGAAAAGGGAAGGTGTGGAGCGTTCATCCTAGAGCAACAAGTATAATCATATCTCTGGCATAAATTCCAAGCATACCAATGCAGCATATCAATTTGATTCCATGAAAGTTTCCCTTTTTGTGTCAAGTGATAATCCCTAAAGTATTTACGTTGATCCAACGTTACCTCCATTATCAAGTTGAATGGGGTTTTCTCAGGATTATCAAAGTAGTGCATAATATTTTTCACATAACAAGCATCGAGGGTTTTAGGAGGTTCCATCTACATGAGTAGCAAGTACAACTATTTTTTTGGTGTTTTGTGTTCCATATCCATAATTAAAGATAGATAACAACTTAGAATAGAAAATAAAAACAACTTAGTGATAAAGCAAACATGCACACACGAGAATATTCACCCATGCTATTGCTCCCCGACAATGGCGCTAGAAAAAGGTCTTGGTAACCCACAAGTATAGGGGATCGTTTGTAGCCTTCTTCGATAAATAAGAGTGTCGAACCCAACAAGGAGCTAAAGGCAGAACAAATAATCCATCAAGTTGTATCGACCATCGATACATCACTACGCACACTTGACATTTGCTTTACCTAGAACAAGTATGAAACTATTTTGCAAGAACAAAACTACAAGTACTTTGCGAGAATAAAACTACGGATAAATTGCAAGGTAATAAAAGTGGATAGCTTTTGTCAACAAGAAAGTCATTTGTCCCTAGGTAATCGATAACAAGACCGGTAGTCATTCTTGCAATTTTACATGAGGGAGAGGCATGAGCTAACATACTTTCTCTACCTGGATCATATGCACTTATGATTGGACCCCTAGCAAGCATCTGCAACCACTAAAGATCATTAAGGTCGTCAAACCCAACCATAGCATTAAGTACCAAGTCCTCTTTACTCCCATACGCCATAACCCACTTATCCGCGTTTAGGCTGCTGTCACCCCTACAACACCGACAATAAGCAAACCATGAACATATTGCAACACCCTACAGCGGGGACCCCTCTCGTTCGCGTGAGACAGAGGGCACCGTAGGACAGCACCATAAATAAAATATACAATCATGTCAACCAAGATCACGATTAACTCACAGGACAAAACAGATCTACTCAAACATCAAAGTATAGCCAAATATCTTTGGGAAATAATATATGGAGTTGAGCACCATGTTTAAGTAGAGATTACAACGGGGCGAAGCGAGGTTACCCCGCTGCATAGAGGGGGAGAGAGTTGGTGTTGACAGTAGCAACAGTGTTGATGTAGATCACCGTCATGATCCTTGCCCCGGCGGCACTCCGGCGCCATCGAGAGAGAGAGAGAGAGAGGGCGAGAGAGCCCCCCTCCTTCTTCTTCCTTGGCCTCCCCCTAGATGGGAGGAGAGTTCCCCCTCTGGTGCATGTCCTCCATGGCGGCGGAGAGGCGGGAGCCCCTCCTAGATTGGATCTCCCATTCTGTTCTCTTCTATTTCGCGTTCCCCAAATTTGGACCTTCACCGTTTCTTAAATTCGCGGAGATCCGTAACTCCGATAGCTCTGAAATTTTTACGCGATTTTTCCATAAATTATCTTTCTTGCACCAGAAGAAGGACCCCAATCGACTTTTGAGGAGGGCATAAGATACCTGGGCGCGCCAGGGGGTGCCCGGTGCGCCCCTGGTGGGTTGTGGTTATTGTGGGGCCCCGTTTGTGTTGATTCCAAGTCGTAAAAATCACATATATTCCAAAATAAGTCTTCGTAAATTTTATTCGTTTGATATGGATTTTCTACGAAACAAAAACATGCAACAAACAGGAACTGCCAATGGACACTGGATCAATAGGTTAGTCCAATAAATCATATAAAATGTTGCCAAAAGTATGTGAAAGTGTTATAATATTGGCATGAAACAATCAAAAATTATAGATATGATGGAGACGTATCAATACCGCACTTCAGTCTTATAGAGAATTATGTGCACCCAAGTATATATAGAGTAATCATCAACAATCATGAATCCATAGAGATGTGCAGTAGTGGTAAGGGTAGAATAGTGAGTAGGGCGAAATAAGTCCATGTGAAGCAGCTCAAAGGGACGTGAGGTCGTCATGATTGTCTTCGAGGGATGTTTTGCCCTAGTCATCTTCCCAGCTTCACAAACACCACATAGATGGTCCTTCTTGAACTTGGCGCCCTCGATGCCAATGATGTGCTTCTTCTTCACAAGAGTGTGCAAGTTCCTCATGCCGGCATGTCCTAGCCTTCGATGCCAAAGCCAGCACTCTAAAGCTTTTGCTAGAAGACATACAACAAGATGTGGTCCTGCGGAGTAATCTACCATATACAGATCACCTCTGCGATAACCTTCGAGGACTTGGGATTTGTCAGAAGCCATTAGCACAAGACAACGATACTTTCCAAATATCATAATCATATCAAGATCACAAACCATTGGGACAGACATTAGGTTGTAACCAAGGGATTCAACAAGCATCACTTTATCCATGTGTTGATCCTTTTAAATAGCAACCCTACCTAGACCCAATACCTTGCTTTTATCCGTGTCAGCAAATGTGATATGGCTTTTTGTATATGGTCGAAGAGTAGAGTCCATGAGAAGACTTAGATCACCAGTCATGTGGTTAGTGCATCCACTATCCATGATCCATTCATTAGCTTTAGGAGTCATACCCTACAAAGCAGTTAGTAGGATAGTCTTCACCAAGAGTGTTGTGAAGAACAAACATGTATCGATAGAGACATTCATCATAGGTAAGCATAGTTGAGGATATGGTAGGATGATCATCAAGAAAACCATGGGCGAAATAAATGGTAAGACCATTTTGACATTTTATATTGTGCCCAACAAGATTTTTCAGGTCCTCGGCATTGTCTTTGGAAGTCAATGATTTTCGGATGGAGAACCGACCCTGCAAGAGAAGTTAATTCTTCTTAACCACCCACATTTGGAGGGGTGTCTAAGTGCAGCACCTAAGAATTTTGTCTTTGAAGCCCTAGCAAATAGTTTTGCAGGAGGTGAAGAGTACTCAAATGAATAAGCATAAATGTTCTTCGATTTATGAACATAGTGGTTCAAAGAAACATGCTTATATTCATGAGCCTGATCATAGTTTCCCTGCTAAACATTGGCGTTAGTTTGACCATATGAGTTCCTTTGTTTGTATGAAGCCTCTAGGCCATCTGATGCCTTTACTCTGGGGTTTGTCTTCTTCCCTGGTGGTGTCATGATGACATTCATGGGAAGCTTCTCAAGACAACTTTTAGGAACCCAGATCTTCTTCATAGGGGACCCATTCCTGTATTTAGTTCCAATAAACCTGACAAACTCTTCACCATTCCGGTTTTTGAACAGTTTATAGTTGGAGCCAATGACTCATCAATGATGATAGGATTAGCACAGTTGAAACCAGATAAGGCGAATGGATCCACTGAAGGGCCATCTGCAAGAATCAATGTGTTGTTGGGGTACTGCTCAGGCTTCTAGTAGGAGCCATCAACATTCATTTTCCTCTCGAAACCAACACCCTCTTTTCTAGGGTTTCGGTTCAGAATCTGCTTCTTGAGGACATCACATAGAGTCTGATTCCCTTTGAGGCTTTTGTACATGCCTATTTCAAGCAATGTCTTCAACCTGACATTCTCATCAGCAATAGTTGTGGCATCCTCAGAAGAGGGGTTAGTTACCACATCAGTAGTTGAAGATATTGCAACTTCATAAGCATTTGAACATTCAGCAATAGAGATTATCATGCTCAAGACATTTTAAGCAAGGTGGCACAAACTCTTCCTAAGCGGAACTGGTCTATTGAGCGAGTAGTGAATCGATTTCCTTTCGAAGATATTCATGAGACGTGCCCAGTTTTTCTACATCTTGCTTCCTTTAAAGATAATCATAGGAAAGCTTCTCATGATCAGCTGAGAGGGTTTCATGACAACTTTCAAGTGTCTCATACTTAACTCGAAGATTTTTTTATGTCTTCGATTAAGTACTGAGTTCGATTCATTTCCTCGTCAAACAGGTCATCGCTTTTGTCTAGAAATTTTTGAATCTTTTCCATCGCAGTTTGTTTTTGAGTTGTAATTTTAGCAAGTGTTTTATAGCTGGGTTTGAGTTCACACTCAGAGTCATCTTCACTAGAGGTTTGAAAGTAAGCTTCACGTGATTTTACCTTTTCACCTCTAGCCATGAAGGAGTAGGTGGGAGTATAGTCGTCATCATCATTGGCTTCAACGTGGGTGACGTGACCATTGTCCTCAGTGTTGAAGATGGACTTGGTGACGAGTGCCAAAGCTAGAGCCAGACCTGCAACGCCTGAATTGGGCTCCTCCTTAGACTCCACCTCTGCCTCCTCAGAAGCAGATGGCTCCTCTGAATCCATTTCCTTGCTGATGAAGGCACAAGCCTTGCCAGATGATCTCTTCTTGTGAGATGAAGACTTTGAAGAATATTTTGAGGATTTCTTCTTCTTTTTGTCAAAGCCATATTCCTTGCTCTTCTTCTTTTTCTTTGCTTCCTTTTCCCACTGAGGACACTCAGATATGTAATGGTCTGGTTTCTTGCATTTGTGGCTTGTTCTCTTCTTGTAGTCACAAGTGGAAGCCTAAGCATTCTTGGAGCTGGTTTTGAAGATTTTCTGAAGTGATTCTTCTTGGAGAATTTTTGGAATTTTCTCACATGAATTGCAAGCTCCTTAAGTCCTCAGGATCACCAAAACTGCAGTTAGAGTCTTCAGATAAGGAAACCACCTTTCCTTCAAAGCACGGGATATCACTCTTCTCAGATAGCTGGAACTCATGTGTATTGAGCCTCTCAAGTATGTCAGATGGGTCAAGATCCTTGAAGTCAGGGCATTCTTGGATCATCAGCGATAGGGTGTCAAATGAGCTATCAAGTGATCTCAGTAGCTTCTTCATGACTTCATGCTTAGTGATCTTAGTAGCGCCAAGAGTACGAAGCTCATTGGTGATGTTAGTAAGACGATCAAAGGTGAGCTGGACATTCTCATTGTCAACCCTCTTGAAGCAGTTGAAGAGATTGTGAAGCACATCGATTCTTGAGTCTCTCTGAGTTGAGACGCCTTCGTTGACCTTGGACAACCAGTCCCAGACTAGCTTTGCAGACTCCAGAGCACTCACATGGCCATACTGTCGTTTGGTTAGATGACCATAGATGATGTTCTTGGCAGTGGAGTCCAGTTGCATGAACCTCTTGACATCAGCAGCGGTGACACCTTCATTGACTTTGGGAACGCCAATCTTGACGATATAACAGAGGTTGTTGTCAATGGCTTCAAGATGCATGCGCATTTTATTGTTCCAGTAGGGGTAATCAGGGCCATCAAATAAGGAGCACACAACAGAGACTTTGATTTTCCCTGTAGTCGACATAGCTCAAACTCCAGGTGGTTAAACTGAGTCACATAGAACAAGGGAGCACCTTTCTATGATACTAATTGGAAGTGCTAGTTATCAAGTAAAGGGGGGTGAATAAGCGATTTTTATGGAAGTCTTCAAGACAGGCGACATCTTCGAAAACACATAGTAGAAACAACAACTAAACAGAACACAATGAAAGATAACCTACACTAGCCATGCAATAGAGTCAGAGTAAATGATAACCCACAAGCATAGGGGATCGCAACAGTTTTCGAGGGTAGAGTATTCAACCCAAATTTGTTGATCCGACACAAGGGGAGCCAAAGAATATTCTCAAGTATTAGCAGCTGAGTTGTCAATTCAACCACACCTGGAAAACTTAATATCTGCAGCAAAGTATTTAGTAGCAAAGTAATATGATAGTAGCGGTAACGGTAGCAAAAGTAACAGTACAGTTTTGTAGTGATTGTAACAGTGGCAACGGATAAGTAACTAAGAAAAGATAAATATGTGAAAAGCTCGTAGGCAATGGATCGGTGATGGATAATTATGTCGGATGTGATTCCTAATGCACCAGTTATAACATAGGGTGACACAGAACTAGCTCCAGTTCATCAATGTAATGTAGGCATCTATTCCGAATATAGTCATACGTGCTTATGGAAAAGAACTTGCATGACATCTTTTGTCCTACCCTCCCGTGGAAGCGGGGTCCTATTGGAAACTAAGGGATATTAAGGCCTCCTTTTAATAGAGTACCGGACCAAAGCATTAACACTTAGTGAATACATGAACTCCTCAAACTACGGTCATCACCGGTAAGTATCCCGATTATTGTCACTTCGGGGTTACTGGATCATAACACATAGTAGGTGACAATTGACTTGCAAGATAGGATCAAGAACTCACATATATTCATGAAAACATAATAGGTTCAGATCTGAAATCATGGCACTCGAGCCCTAGTGACAAGAATTAAGTATAGCAAAGTCATAGCAACATCAATCTCAGAACATAATGGATACTAGGGATCAAACCCTAACAAAACTAACTCGATTACATGATAAATCTCATCCAACCCATCACCGTCCAGCAAGCCTACGATGGAATTACTCACGCATGGCGGTGATCATCATGAAATTGGTGATGGAGGAAGGTTGATGATGACGATGGCGACGGATTCCCCTCTCCGGAGCCCCGAACGGACTCCAGATCAGCCCTCCCGAGAGAGATTAGGTCTTGGCGGCAGCTCCGTATCATAAAACGCGATGAATCCTTCTCTCTGATTTTTTTTCTCCCCGAACATGAATATATAGAGTTGGAGTTGAGGTTGGTGGAGCACAAGGGGGCCCACGAGGTAGGGGGCCGCGCCCAGGGGGGTAGGCGCGCCCCCACCCTCGTGGACAGGGTGTGGGCCCCTTGGCCTTGATTCTTCGCCAGAATTTTTTATATGTTCCAAAAATATTCTCCGTTGATTTTCAGGTCATTCCGAGAACTTTTATTTATGCACAAAAATAACACCATGGCAATTCTGCTGAAAACAACGTCAGTCTGGGTTAGTTCCATTCAAATCATGCAAGTTAGAGTCCAAAACAAGGGCAAAAGTGTTTGGAAAAGTAGATACGATGAAGACGTATCAACTCCCCCAAGATTAAACCTTTGCTTGTCCTCAAGCAATTCAGTTGATAAACTGAAAGTGATAAAGATAAACTTTTACAAACTCTGTTTGCTCTTGTGGTTGTAAATATGTAAAGCCAGCATTCAAGTTTTCAGCAATGATTATGAACTAACCATATTCACAATAATATTTAGGTCTCATGTTTACTCATATCAATGACATAATCAACTAGCGAGCAATAATAGTAAATCTCAGATAACAACACTTTCTCAAAACAATCCTAGTATGATATAAAAAGATGGTATCTCGCTAGCCCTTTCTGAGACCGCAAAACATAAATGCAGAGCACCTCTGAAGATCAAGGGCTGACTGGAAATTGTAATTCATGGTAAAAGAGATCCATTCAAGTCATACTCAATGTAAACTAATAATAATAATACATGGAAATGATAGCGGTGCTCTCCAACTGGTGCTTTTTAATAAGAGGATGATGACTTGACATAAAAGTAAATAGATAGGCCCTTCGTAGAGGGAAGCAGGGATTTGTAGAGGTGCCAGAGCTCGATATTGAAATAGTGATGAATAACATTTTGAGCGGTGTACTTTCATTGTCAACATAACAACTGACAGATCTTGATATCTTCCATGCTACACACATTATAGGCGGTTCCCAAGCAGAATGGTAAAGTTTATACTCCCCCACCACCAACAAGCATCAATCCATGGCTTGCCCGAAACAATGGGTGCCTCCAACTAACAACAATCCTGGGGGAGTTTTGTTTGCAATTATTTTGATTTGATTTGAGCATGGGACTGGGCATCCCGGTGACCAGCCATTTTCCCGTGAGTGAGGAGCGGAATCCACTCCTCTTGAGAATAACCCACCTAGCATGGAAGATACAGACAACCCTAGTTGATACATGAGCTATTCGAGCATACAAAACAGAATTTCATTTGAAGGTTTAGAGTTTGGCACATACAAATTTACTTGGAACGGTAGGTAGATACCGCATATAGGAAGGTATGGTGGACTCATATGGAATAATTTTTAGGGTTTATGGAGTTGGATGCACAAGCAGTATTCCCGCTTAGTACAAGTGAAGTCTAGAAAGAAACTGGGAAGTGACTAGCTAGAGAGCGACAATAGTCATGAACATGCATTAAAATTAATCAACACTAAGTGCAAGCATGAGTAGGATATAATTCACCATGAGCATAAATATCGTGGAGGCTATGTTGATTTTGTTTCAAGTACATGCATGAACATGTGCCAAGTTAAGCCACTCGAATCGTTCAAAGTAGTATACCACCCTATCATACCACATCACAACCATTTTAATAGCATGTTGGCACGCAAGGTAAACCATTATAAACTCCTAGCAAATTAAGCATGGCATGAGCAACTATAATCTCTAATTGTCATTGCAAACATGTTTCATTCATAATAGGCTGAATCAGGAATGATGGACTAATCATATTTACAAAAACAAGAGAGTTCGAGTTCATACCAGCTTTTCTCATCTCAGTCAGTTCATCATATATCATCATTATTGCCTTTCACTTGCACAACCGAACGGTGTGGATAATAATAATAGTGCACATGCATTGGACTAAGCTGGAATCTGCAAGCATTCAATTCCAGGGTATCCCGCTGCCCTGAGCTCATCTGGTGGCGTCGATGACCTTGGAGGCCACCCACCTCCCCTTCAGATCCGTATCGGCCATTGACATGAGGTGAGGAAGCTTGGAGAAAGCTTTGGGCTTGGAAATGGAATTTGGGGGGTGCGGGAGCTTGGAAGATTTGGGCACTGGAGTAGAAGGAGAGCGTGGGAGAAAATATTTGTCACCCTACTCTTTGTAAGTCAGTACAAATACGAAGTGTCCCTTCTCCTGCGTCGTAAAGATCGCCACGTATCGGTTCATCATGTCGTCATGGTCGCACGGGTCGAAATAATCAATTGATGATATCCCCTATAATGTGGGGCACGATATCTGTTTTGATATGACATGCCAATGAGAGGGTTACCTCGAACCACAACTCGAATAAGCAATAACTGATGTATATGATGTCATGGGCGGCGACGCTTCAGAAAAGTTGTAAGTAATTGACTGCGAACACACCTGCACTTCTAGTCTCCGAGACTAAGCAAACCATGCACTTCGGAATGAAGATGCATTTTGGTGTAATATGGTCACAAGCTGCTGCCTTGTGACCATGAGGTCATGGGTTCAAGTCCTGGAAACAGCCTCTTACAGAAATGTAGGGAAAGGCTGCGTACTATAGACCCAAAGTGGTCGGACCCTTCCCTGGACCCTGCGCAAGCGGGAGCTACATGCACCAGGTTGCCCTTTTTTTTATGGTCAGTTGGCCTTATCCCCTATTAGAAGGGTGCTATCGGTAGATTAGGGATCTACAAACTCTGTACGGATGCTTAGCCGGGGCATTGGGAGGAACTTGCTAGATAACTCGCGAAGAAAATTAAGCCGAAGACATCATCCGAAGAATATTATCATCCTCGGCTTCAAAGACAAGTTCAGGGGCTACTGCTGGTGTCATGGACTAGGGGGTCTCGGCCTAGTTGGTCTAGTCCATGGGCCCGACTGACAACCCATTGATGAGGAGGGACTCCAGAGGCCTCTAACCTGCTCCACCGAGGACTTGCCGTGTGCTCCAAGTATATCAATTGAATTCGGCATGTAACCCCTAGATGGAAACCGACCATGTGTAACCCTAGATACCCATGGTGCATATAAAAGCCAAAGGGTTTAGTCTATAGAGACGCATTCATCATCACCACCATTACCACTAGGGTTTAGTCCACAACTTAAGATCTCAAAGTAGATCAACTTTGCACTTTGATACACCCATAATATAAGGAAGAGCAGGACGTAGGTTTTTACCTCCTTGAAGAGGGCCGAAACCTAGGTAAAAGCATTGTGTCCCTTGTCTCTTGTTACCCATCGATCTGATATCATAGCTCGCCCCCCTACCCGAGGTCTACCGGTTTTGACACCAGCAACCATGGAAGGACTTATGCATGGTTCGCTGATATGTTGCTCTAGCATTCTTGAACCCGAAGGGTATTATGATGAAGCAGAAGGGGACATAGGATGTGATGAAAGTTGTTTTCTCCTGATCAGACTCCTTCATACGTATTTGATGGTATCCTGAACCGGCGTCCAAGGAGAATAGTCTTTCTCATCCCGTCGTTGAATCAATGATTTGACCTATGCGTGGGAGAGGGAACAGATCCTTGGGGCATGCCACGTATCGGTTCATCATGTAGTCTACACACATTCTCCCAAACATGTTCATCTTGTGCACCATGACTGGGTAGACCAGCCATTCGGGGTGTGCCACCTCCCTAATGAACGCAGCAACTAGGAGCCGGACGATCTCCTCTCCAATCGCCTGCCTTATCTACGTGAAAAAATGTCGAAGAGCTTGCATGATCGGCCTTGCATCCTTGCAGACATTGAGGTTGTGTTGCGCTTTGTTTGCTGGTACTTATGGCATGTGTACGGGCTTCCAGACGAATATGTTCCAGTTAGCCTGAACGAATGTGAGGAGGTTGTCCTCATGTTCCTCCAATGGGTCTCCTCCAATTGTCACATTTTCTTCGGGTCCTCCGGGTGCACCTGAAAATTTTTGGTGCCCTTTGGAGGTTGAAAAACTGGACCCAGCCTTTGTTTCATTGGGAACTTTGTTATTGAGGTGTCTGCACATCGCTGGATCCACTCAA
This sequence comes from Triticum dicoccoides, assembly GCF_002162155.2. NCBI lineage: Eukaryota > Viridiplantae > Streptophyta > Magnoliopsida > Poales > Poaceae > Triticum > Triticum dicoccoides. Next base: position 424,906,952 of record NC_041382.1, read on the forward strand.
GCTCTGCAGAGGCTAATGCGGCCTCTGCGAGTTCTATGTTGGCGACCTCAGCCACAAGTGCCCTCTTCGGGCTGACATAGGTTGTGACCGTTCCCTTTGGACATGGCATCTTCAGCTAAAGATATGCATATGATGGTACTTCCATGAACCGATTATATGCTGACCTGCCGAAGATTGTGTTGTAGCCGCTGCAGAACGGAGCGACCTCGAACTGGATTTGCTCGGCTCAAAAATTCTCCTCATCGTTGAAGATAACCTTGAGATCAATCTGCCGTAGGAATTGGACGTGGGCGTCGTGGAGCGAAACCGTGAAAATCAGTATCCGAGGGCTGGTGGCCAGATGTGGAGATCCCTATCTTTCTAGGGTGTCGGGGAAGATGATGTTGAGGTTACTGCCTCCGTCCATAAAGAAGTGTGAAAGGCGACAACACTAATGACTAGATATACCACCAAGGAGAGCTTGCCAGGATGTGGGATATGGCTTCGGTGTTTGTCTTGGCTAAAGTTGATCGTAGAATTAGAGCATGCGAGGAGCTCGCTTGGGGCAGACTCCATTGCATAGATCCCACGCTGGGTGAGCTTTTGTTTTCGGCGTGTCTCTGCCATTGGGAAGATCATGTTGATGGTATGTGATTGGGAAGGCTGGTGGGTTGAAGTAGATCCAGCTTTTTCCCTTATCTCAGAATATATGGGAAGGAGAGCCCACTAGCCTCTCCTTATATACAAGATGGAGGTTAGCGTTTTATAGAGAGAGATGTGATCCAGGTCACCGCCGCCCCTGGTGGAAAGATGATCCCTAGGTGATTATCCTTCCCTTCGGGCTCCCTTATATTGCTAGGCCCCGTAGACCCTTCTGCTAGGCCTTCTGTCACGCTCCCCTCAGTGAGCCACCTCCAGTGTATGACACTGTCACACTCCTTCATGACGACAATCTCCTTGAGACGGCTCTTTCGTTGCCCAGCCATGGTTGTTGTTAGTGGGATGAGGTTGCCCCTGCCACAAGAGAGCACCTACCTCGGCACAGGCATCCCCGACAGGGTGGGCACATGAGTGCCAGGAAGGCGTCATCGCCTCTCCAAGGGGTGGGCGCACGAGGGGAGGGAAGGGTCGTCGCTAGCAGGTTGGGCATGCGAGGGGATGGAAGAAGATGGTCGGCACTGGAGAAGAGAAGAAGAGGCAACTTACATGTGGCCCCACATGTAAGTTAATGGTTAAACTAAATAGTCAAACAAACAGTTTGTTTAAGAACGGGTCTGACATGTCATAATCACGATCAATTGTAAAACACTCGGTGATTTTGGTTTTGTGAAACAAATGATGCCGATTCTGTAAGGTATCGACGACAAACTAAAATCTGATACTTTTTTAAAACCCTAACGCGAAAAATGGTAGTTTTATGGTATTCACTCGGATGTGACGGGCATGCACCTAGCCATTCCGATTCAAATTATCATGCATGCAACACGGCACATGGCATTGCAATGGTGGTCTCGCCAGATCTGTGCCCGATGCCACGCTGCGGCATAGTGGCTTGCATGCAGGACGAGTCCAGCTGCAGCTCCAGCCAGCCGTGATATGAAAGGGAGAGTACACCACACCACACCACCACCACACCAGCCAGATTCATGCTCCGCATCGGCATCTAATATAGTGGGGAGCGGTCTACGAGCTACCATCCATTTCCTTGGTCAAGTTTCTTTTCTTCACGAGTGGTCCGGCCTCAGCTGCAGAAATGTCAAGTCATCACAATCTTTTCCCTGCCCCAAAGCTGCGGCCCTTGTTCTTACAAGAAAATAAAAGCAACCACTGCTAATACTGATCCCCATGATTGTAAACGATGGAACAATTCTTATAAACGAATAAAGGAGATTTTGAATTAAAAAAAGCATTGTCATTGTGACTGTGATCAGTGGTATGTTGCTTAGGCTTGCATCTTCCAATAATTTCATAGCTTAGCATGGTTGCTCGAACTGAAATAAAATCGACATTCAGGTTTTATTATTCCTCTATTTCTTTGTTAACAAAAGGGTAGTTTTTATTACTAATCATTATTTGTTTGGTGGCAGTGATAAGTGGCCTACCTAACATTGATGTAGTACCTGATGCTTTCTTATACAATATTCAGCAGATCAGATGTTTGTCCCTAGCGCAACAAGAGCCCATGGCCAAATTGAAATAAATGCATAGTACTAAATAGTTCACTTGCCTCTACTACCTTAAAGTCAAGCCAGGTCATGGTACATTCACTAATTATATTTTGTGGACAAAACTGCTTCCTAAATGTACAAGAAATTTGCAGCTCATTCTCCCTCCCTTGAACCTCTGGTCTGGAGGAAAATTGAAAAGGGGAAGAAGAAGAAGAATAAAAAGGTGGGAAAACAATTGAGGACAACTCTATACATATTTGCACAATTGAAGTGATCCTGATTGTTGAGTTGAGAACTTTAGAGTGTTGAATACTTCATGGATCAAGTATTATGCTTCCACACCTACACTTCCATCTCAGAGGTTTGTAGTCCGAGATGCCACCATTGTCCTTGTAGGCAGCGAGCATCGCTGCATCGATGTCACTCGCCGCATCATGGTGTTCTCGGCCAGCTCTCTGCTTGTGATCCTGTGGCACTATGGGCACCTGCACTGCCTTGCAGTGGCCACAAGACATGCACACACTCTCACACCTTGGTGGCCTTGATCCGATCAGGCCCCTCCGTTCCATCTTCATCATCTCCCCTCTGTGTCCCCCTTTCTCCTCCTATGACATTAATAAACAATGCTTAATTAGCACTGTAGCACAAGCAAAGGTCCATCAGACAATAGCAACAACTTGTTGATTATTTGTACCTTACTGCTGCCAATCTCTAGTAACCTCAGTGGCAACCTCCCTGTGATAGAAATTGAGAAAGTATAGTTGAGTAAGAAACTACCATGGAAATGTGGAATGACTGTTTCAAACTAGAAACATTGAGATGAGCACTAGAGGTCTTACCAGCATCTGAATGTGCTGACTCCATGGAGGGGAGGAGGAGGAGGACTGAGAGGAAGAACAGAGGCAACGACATATGGGTACTGCCACTGCATTGCAAAAGATGGACCATTCTTGTCTGTGTTGAACCTTCTTAATTAAACTAGCTCAATCGGTTTTTCCGGCCCCTATGGAAAACTGATCCGAATCTTCCAGCGGCTAGCTAGACCTCTATCAGCGGTTTCATTGCATCAATATCGAGTTCATAGCAAGACTTCTAGTGTGGTATGTTGTGGTTTGGTGGGGGAGATGAGATGAGATAGATGAGGAGGAAGAAGGGCAGTGCTAAATAGGATAGAATATTTGGGACTGGGGTTGAAAAAAATAGTTCTAGCATATTCGGGTGCGGGTTGTGGGGGATTAGCTAGCTATTTCCAGGTACAGACTCTGGAGTGCATTCATAATAATCTTGTCGGTGGTGAGTTTAGTATCTCGTGTGCGTGTCGTTCGTGTGTCCGGAGGGGCATATCACTTACTCTTTTTTAGGGGTGCATATCATTTACCTAGCTCATCTTCGTCTCGACTTGGGCTAAGAGCATTCTACAACCAGACTGAAATAATTTCAACCTTATATGTCCCTAACACATTTTTGTTCGAAAAGAGGTGCTTGCCCGGTCATAGACTAAGGCCCTTACAGATCTGGCACGAGTTCCAGACCAAATAAGTAGAACGAAGTACGGAATAGCAAGTACAAGCGATACAAGCCCGAAGGCGAAGATAAGCGACGCAGCGCCCAGTCAAAAAGGGGAAACATCGGGCTCTCAAGGTAGCATAGTCAAGTGTCATGCCATAGGTTCCCCTTGTGTTGCTCAACGAAACTCAGTACACTTTGCTCGCACCTTTGCTGCGAGCCCCTCCACGTGCCTTCTGTCTTGTGCCCTTGATAGAGGTTTCCAGAGCTGCAAGAAAGACACCAGTTTGTATGATAGATCAGCCGGGTGTTTGATGTATACTCCTTTTATCAAATCCTTGTTTCTTGTGGTCTACAAAGCCCACGCCAGTGCCCCATAACCCACCCAGGCGATTCGTCTATCACGCCCGGAGGTGGCCCTGGCCAACCGGTAGAAATGTGAAAACCCACTCGAATTCCATGTGGATCATGTTACCGCCCTCAACGAGCTCCACACGAATTGTGCTATGCTGCACCGAAATATGATATGGTCACGGTCTTCGTTTTCCCCACACCAAATGCATTTTTCATCACCCGGGCCTCTTCGTTTTTGCATTTGATCCCCAAATGCAATTCGGTTACGGGCCACTTGCCATAGGAAAATCTTAATTTTTGTCGGGATGCGCGCATTCCATATCCCGGACATGTCACATGGTGTCATAGACTTGAATATCTCCCTATATAGGGATCTGGTGGAGAAGCGCCCCGATGGCTCCAGGCGCCAGATGACCTCGTCATTACCATGTCCCAATGAATGACATTGCAGACAGAGATGCATGGCCTCCCATTCCGTGCTATCAATTTTTCTGAAAGGACGGCGGAACTGAGGTGCCCATTGACCATGCCGCCATATTTCCGCCACCTTGGCAGATTGGTCTGAGGTGATGGCAAATAATCATGGAAATGCGAGGGATAGCCGGTCCTCCCTACACCACATATCTGTCCAGAAACACATGGCTTTACCATTGTGGATTGTAAATCTAGTCCCGAGACTAAGTAACGGTTGTATCTTCCTAATATCCCTCGCAAATTGAGATAATTTGGTATTCCGCCTGAACTCCACCCCTCCTTGGACCAAGTATTTGGACTTGAATATGTCAAGCCAAAGGCCTCCCTGGCCCCTTAAAATCTTCCAGGCCCACTTTTTCATAAGACACCAATTCATAACTTTGGTGTTGATCACCCCAAGCTGCCAACCTCTTTAGGTTGGCAGATCTTATCCCAACTCACCATATGGTATCTCTGCTTCCCGTTCTCCTTCGCCCAAAAGAACCAGGACTGGGTCTTATTAAGCTTGTCATGAATCCTATCTTGAAGGAGATAAAAACTCATTACGAACATCGGGATATTTGTAAGACAATCGTTTATGAGAACCAGTCGTCCTCCCTAGGCCAGTAATTTACCTTGCCAAGGTTCAATCCTAGCCGCAGTTTTGTCCACCACCGGTTGTAGCTCCCCCATGGTTATCGCCCTAGATGAGATGGGCATTCCGAGGTATTTTATTGGGATGGATCCCAATTCGCAATTCATCATATGGGCTGCCCTAAGTTGGGATTCAAGGTCACCTCCCGTGACAATCACCTCACTCTTTGCAAAGTTGATTTTTAGGCCAGACATCTCCTCAAAGCACACGAGGAGAAATTTGAGGTTCGTAATTTCCCTCTCAGAATTTTTAATAAAGATTAGAGTGTTGTCAGCATATTGGAGATGTGATATTCCTCCTGGGATAATGCCCTGGGCCACCCCAGATATGTGACCCGCCGCCTTGGCGCAATCGAGAATAGCAGCCAAAGCATTAGCTAGGATGTTAAAGAGGAGTGGGGATATAGGATCCCCTTGTCTGACACCTCTCTTATTTCTAAAAAAATGCTCCTATCTCGCCATTGATATTAACTGCCGTCTGGCCCCTTGTACCAGTTGCCACATCTAGCTAGTCCATAGTGGATCAAAGCCTTTCACCCTAAGCACCTCTTCCAGGAATTCCCACCTCACACGATCATAGGCTTTCTCGAAGTCAATATTCAAGATGAACACCTCTTGCTTAGTGTTATTAATTTCGTGCAGCACTTCATGTAGGACAGCCACCCCGTCTAGTATGCTTCTCCCTCTAATAAAAGTTGTTTGGTTTCGGTCAATGATTTTGTTAGCCACTGGCGCCAAGCGAGTTGCAAAGCCCTTGGCCAAGAGTAGGAAACTAACATTGAAAGTAATTGGATGAAATTGTCTAATGTTGTCTTCGAGAGTAGTGCTAGAACCCCATAGTTAAGACGCTTTACGTTGATTCTACCGAGGGTGAATTCATGCACCAAATTGAGGAACTGGGGCCCACCAAATCCTAGAATTTTTTGTAAAAGATTACCGGCAACCCATCGGGCCCCGGTGCTGTGTTCACCCTCATGTTATTTAGGTGAGTGGACACCTCAAGTAAAGTAAAGGGGAGAATTAATGCCAGGTTATCCTCCCTTGAGACCTTCCATTGGGATTCCCACATGTCTGTCCCAAGGGAAGCTGCCCCTCCTGAGGTTGTCCCTAGCAATTGCTTGTAGAAGCTATCAATATGGGCTCTAAGCTCTTCCTCCCCCACGTATAAATTATCCTCATCCGAAAGGGCTCTAATCGTGCATCTATGTCGGCGGCCATTGGCCACCGCGTGGAAGAATTTTGTGCAAGCGTCTCCTTTTAGGACCCATGTCTGTTGCCCCCTCTGTTGCCAGTACATCTCCTCACATGTTAATACGAAAATCATCTCCTCCTCCACCGCATACTGGTGAGCCCACTCGTCATGTGATAAACCAACAGAGTTGGCTTGCTGGTCTAATTATTTAATTTCTTGTAATATGGCCACCTTATGCCGAACAAGATCACTCCCAATGTTGGCTCCCCACCCACTCATGTGGTGTCGAGCTCGGCGAATACAGTGTTGCCACTCATCCAAGGCATCACATAATGAACCATATCGATGAGGACGGTTTGTCCTGGCAGCTCCCCAAATCCGTTTGATCATCTCCACGAATCCCGGTTGGTATAACCACTGTTTCTCAAAGAAGAATCGCTTAGGTGGTCTTCGGCGATTCTCGCTCGATTTCAGGATGAGGGGGCAATGATCCAATCCCAACCGGGTCTCCACCGTGAGACAGCTTGCACGGAACATTGCCTCCCAGTCCATGGACACAAACATGCGGTCAAGCACACTTCAGACCGGGTTGTCCTGATTGTTGGTCCATGTATATCTAGCCCCCACACGTTGGAGTTTGATAAGAGCTAGTTCTGCCACCCATTCATTGAATAACTCCATCAAACCTCTATCGCTAATGATCTGGTTGCTTTTATCCTCTGCACACCGAATTAAATTAAAATCCCCCCTCCCGATGACCATTGGGCCTGTAGCACTCGAGATTTTAAGGTACAATTCTCTCAATAAGTCATGAGACCTAGCGTGGTCGGCTGGCCCATACACCACCACCAATTCCCACCTACGATTATTATCCAACTGGAGCACCTCTACTATGAAGAAAAACTCCCCCCTAGAGAAAGCCAGTACATCGAATGTGTTTTTATTCACCCCAACTAAAAGTCCTCCCGATCTACCGTTTTTTGGGACCCATTCCCAATGAAACGGGAGAGTACCTGCTAAGGAATCAAGCTCATGTTGCAGGAAGGATGCATGAATTGTTTCCTGGAGCCCCACGAAGTCTAGGTGTTGGTCGCGAATAAATTGGATCAACTGTCTTCTTCTATCCCAGCAACCAAACCCTCTAAGATTCTAAATAATACCCCTCATTGATCACCGATGGGGGACTGAGCACCCTCCCCCTCTATTATTTGGGAAATCTGGGCGACCGTGCCCCTGCCTCTTCCCCGGCCACGACCACGGCCCCGACCCTTCCCACCTCCGCGACACGAGACAGCATGACCTGGCAGTGGTGCCTTCTCCCTGGCACCAGCGACAAGGTCAGGTGCGGTCGCCTCGGTCACACGCATTCTTCCAGGTCCTTGCACGCAATGGCCTTCGCTATCTTGGCTTGGGCCTCTTCTTGAGCCCGAAAACAAACCAAGACCTCTATGGGGGACCGATCCTCTGATCCTAAGATCACGTTGCACTCCTTTGCGACCCAAAGAAGGTGCGCATCCGATGCAAGAGCTAAAACCTTAAATGATGACATTGAGCAAGTGATCAGTTTGGAAGCTATACCTTGCATAGATTTATTGGCTTTGAGCGCCATAGCCTTGTCTATCATCTTGTAAGCCTTGGAAGCCGCCGCCCTCTTGCTTGTCTGGGAAGCCCGAACTGGGGATGCCATAGGTCCCGATTTGGCCACCATCGCCACCTCCTCCGTGCCCACTTGGGCCCCGGGGGTCATGGTCTTGTCACGAGTCGGAGTTTGCTGGGAGTCTTCATGGATGCGCTCGAAGGCAGCTACACACTCCTCCACGGGCATGCGGTTTTCGGTGAAGTCCTCCCCCTAGAAACTGTTGTCGAGGCGGATGGGCAAAACAACAGTCGCCCGAGCCAAGAGCATCGCCCCCCTAGGGTTGCCACCGAGGTCGCCGAACGGAGAGGGGGGAGGAGCAAGGCATAGCAGATCAAGGTGTTGAAGTTGCACTCGGAATAGGCGCCTTGGACGCTGTGACGCCTGAGCCAACCGGACGACCACCCCCCATCTCGAGGTCCCCGCCGGGAGAATCACCAGCATCCAGCTTCAGCGGGCTAGGAGACAAAGACAAGCTGCGCTCCAGGGCTCCTTTGGAGAGGTTAGAGCCATACTGATCAACTCCAAGCAAAGGGGAAGGAATGGACTCACGCCGCAGCATGCGGGGGTGTCCACCGGCTGCAGGATGACCTTCGCGACGCTCGGTCCAGGACTGGCCGCTGGAGCCAACGCGACCATGGTCGCGGTGTGCCCAGCCGGACCCGAAGACACCACCACCGTTGACGAGGTTCCCCCGTTGGATGCCGCCTTTGACTTGCCGCCCGCCGCATCCCAATCTGCAGTGTTTAAGCTTGTGAAGATTCTCATCTCCTTCTGGATCCTCATCTATGGTCGAGCGTGGAGGGGGAGGAGATGGGGTAGAGGAGCCAATGGACCACCCACCTCCCGTTCGACCCGCATCATGAAGCCGCTGAGCCCCCAGAAGATCTCAAATAGCCCGTTGACTTTGGTCGGGTCCCTGCACTAGATCTTCGCCCTCACGGGATCTCTCCGGAGGCCCCCCGTGTTAGGCCTCACAATTGATAGCTCATCAACCACCACAGCCTTACCGACGACCCGGAGAAATTCGTTAATAAGAACAACTTTGCAAAGACGATTTGGAATTCCAGATATCTGAACCTAGCACTCCTGCAGCCATGAGACCGTGTACGACTCGGAGAAAGGATCCCCCACCTCAGCTCTATGGCCGCTGATCGGCAACATGATTGTGCCGATCTTTTGGGCCATCCTCAAGGCTTGCTTGGACGCGTACACCACCGAGAAGCAGTTCCGACGCGCCAGATTGACTTGCCAGTCCCACTTAGACTCCCACATGTCTGATAAGTCCCTCCCAAGTGATTCCTCAGAAGCCTCCCCCTCGATGACCACCACTAAGGCCGCATTGGCCGGAAGTTGGTGTTCAACGTCCGATCCCCGCTCGAGAAGGTAGAAACCCTGGCCTTTGACCCCAAAGCCATACATGGAAAGATATGGCTTGGCAGTGCGAGAGGGCCAGTTGTTGGAGGTGTGGCTTTCTTCCTTGCACACGAAGCAGAGAGGCTGATTCTTGCATTCGATTTGGTAATGACCGTTCTTTCCACATTTGAAGCACATCACCTCCCCGGCCTAAGCCCGCCGCGGTGGCCTAGTAGGGTCCCCCTCTAATTCTCGCATTCAGCGATCCCCATCCCCACTCCAAGAGGAGCGGTCACCCCCACCAGACGAGGTCCCACCACTCGCACCGCGCCCGGCCGGCCGAATCTGGCCCTGGCCCGACAGAAGACCTGGAGGCGGAGGGGGGAGGGCGAGAATCATGCCCGCGGGAGGACGACCGCCATGGGGACGCAGATCCACGCGCGTCGACGCCTCCGGGCCGATCCCTCGCCCGCGACTCCCTGCGCGTCGAGAGCTGGGCCCAGAGATCTTGCTCCCTAGCCACCTCCTCTGTCGCGGTCGTCGACGTCGCTAGTGGCCGCTTGTTCCGGTCATGCGCCTGTAGCCTTCGCTCCTTCTCCATCCTCTGTGCCCTATTCACCAACGCCGGAGCTTCCGCCACCGAAATGACCCATGCACGCCGCCCCCACCGCTGGATATCATGAGGATCAGCTGGAAACCCTAACACTAGAGACGAATCCCCCTTCTGAACCCACCACCAGCATTTATAAGGCAATGGACGCTCCGTTGGGCCGATAAGAGGTGGGGATACACGGGCCTGGCCCATGATGAGTGGCCCCGGGACAGGAGGGCGCGCTGCCAGCTCAGCAAAACTGAAGCCAAACGACGGGCCGAGGCCCAGGCCCGCAGGCCCCAGCACCCTGACACGGCCCACCTGGCTATCCCCTCCAGAGCCACCCCTCAGATCCCGATCCTCCCCCATGCCAGTGACAAGCAGCGGAAAATCCGATGGCAATAACACCGGAGAAGAACGGACCCCCACTGTTGGGGAACGCAGTAATTTCAAAAAAAGATCCTACGCACATGCAAGATCTATCATGGTGATGCATAGCTACAAGAGGGAAGAGTGTTTCCCACAAACCCTTGTAGACCATAAGAGGAAGTGTTATGACAACGCGGTTGATGTAGTCGTACGTCTTCATGATCCGATCGATCCTAGTACCGGAAGTACGGCACCTCCGCGATCTGGACACGTTCAGCTCGGTGACGTCCCACGAAATCTCGATCCAGCTGAGTGTCGAGGGAGAGCTTCGTCGGCACGACAGCGTGATGATGGTGATGATGAAGCTACCGGCATAGGGCTTCGCTTAAGAACTACAATGATATGACCGAGGTGGATTATGGTGGAGGGCGCACCGCACACGGCTAAGACAATGATCAACTTGTGTATCTATGGGGTGCCCCCTCCCTCGTATATAAAGGAGTGGAGGAGGGGGGAGGGCCGGCCCTCTATGGCGCGCCCTAGGGGAGTCCTACTCCCAGCGGCAGTAGGATTCCCCCTTCCAAGTAGTAGGAGTAGGAGAGAAGGAAGGGAAGGAGAGGGGGAAGGAAAGGCGGGCCGGCCCCCACCCAATTTGGATTGGGCTAGGGGGGCGCCTCCCACCTTTTCCCTTCCTCTCCTCTATTCCACTAAGGCCCAATAAGACCCATATACTCCCCGGGGGGTTCCGGTAACCTCTCGGTACTCCAGGAAATTACCGAACTCATCCGGAACCATTCCGATGTCCAAACATAGGCTTCCAATATATCGATCTTTACGTCTCGATCATTTTGAGACTCCTCGTCATGTCTGTGATCATATCCGTGACTCCGAACTACCTTTGGTACATCAAAACACATAAACTCATAGTATCGATCATCACTAAACGTTAAGCGTGCGGACCCTACGGGTTCGAGAACTATGTAGACATGACCGAGACTCATCTTCGGTCAATAACCAATAGCCGAACCTGGATGCTCATATTGGTTCCTACATATTCTATGAAGATCTTCATCGGTCAAACTGCACAACAACATACGTTGTTCCCTTTGTCATCGGTATGTTACTTGCCTGAGATCCGATCGTCGGTATCTCAATACCTAGTTCAATCTCATTATCGGAAAGTTTCTTTACTCATTCCGTAATGCATCATCCCGCAACTAACTAATTAGTTACATTGCTTGCAAGGCTTATAGTGATGTGCATTATCGAGGGGTCCCAGAGATACCTCTCCGATACTCAGAGTGACAAATCCTAATCTCGATCTATGCCAACTCAACAAACACCATCGGAGACACCTGTAGAGCATGTATTCGGGAGTTGCATGATCTCATAGTCATAGGAACATGTATAAGTTATGGAGAAAGCAATAGCAACAAACTAAACGATCATCGTGCTAAGCTAACGGATGGGTCAAGTCAATCACATCATTCTCTAATGATGTGATCCCGTTAATCAAATGACAACTCATGTCTATGGTCAGGAAACATAACCATCATTGATTCAACGAGCTAGTCAAGTAGAGGCATACTAGTGACACTCTGTTTGTCTATGTATTCACACATGTACTAAGTTTCCAGTTAATACAATTCTAGCATGAATAATAAACATTTATCATGATATAAGGAAATATAAATAACAACTTTATTATTGCCTCTAGGGCATATTTCCTTTAGTCTCCCACTTGCACTAGAGTCAATAATATAGATTACATTGTAATGATTCTAACACCCATGGAGTCTTCATGTTGATCATGTTTTGCTCGTGAGAGAGTCTTAGTCAATGGGTCTACAACATTCAGATCCGTACGTATCTTGCAAATCTCTATGTCTCCCTCCTTGACTTTATCGCGGATGGAATTGAAGTGTCTCTTGATGTGCTTGGTTCTCTTGTGAAGTCTCGATTCCTTTACCAAGGCAAATGCACCAGTATTGTCACAAAAGATTTTCATTGGACCCAATGCACTAGGTATTACACCTAGATCGGATATGAACTCCTTCATCCAGACTCCTTCATTTGCTGCTTCCGAAGCAGCTATGTACTCCGCTTCACACGTAGATCCCACCACGACGCTCCACTTGGAATTGCACCAACTGACAGCTCCACCATTTAATAAAAACATGTATCCGGTTTGTGACTTAGAGTCATCCGGATCAGTGTCAAAGCTTGCATCGACGTAACCATTTACGATGAGCTCTTTGTCACCTCCATAAATGAGAAACATATCCTTAGTCCTTTTCAGGTATTTCAGGATGTTCTTGACTGTTATCCAGTGATCCACTCCTAGATTACTTTGGTACCTCCCTGCTAAAATAATAGCAAGGCACACATTAGGTCTGGTACACAGCATTGCATACATGATAGAACATATGGCTGAAGCATAGGGAATGACTTTCATTTTCTCTCTATCTTCTGCAGTGGTCGGGCATTGAGTCTGACTCAACTTCACACCTTGTAACACAGGCAAGAACCCTTTCTTTTCTTGATCCATTTTGAACTTCTTCAAAACTTTATCAAGGTATGTGCTTTGTGAAAGTCCAATTAAGCGTCTTGATCTATCTCTATAGATCTTGATGCCCAATATATAAGCAGCTTCACCGAGGTCTTTCATTGAAAAATTCTTATTCAAGTATCCTTTTATGCTGTTCAGAAATTCAGTATCATTTCCGATCAACAATATGCCATCTACATATAATATCAGAAATGCCACAGAGCTCCCACTCACAATCTTGTAAATACAGGCTGCTGCAAAAGTCTGTATAAAACGATATGCTTTGATCACACTATCAAAGCATATATTCCAAATCCGAGAGGCTTGCACCAATCCATAAATGGATCGCTGGAGCTTGCACACTTTGTTAGCACCTTTTCGATCGACAAAACCTTATGGTTGCATCTTATACAACTCTTTTTTTCAAGATATCCATTAAGGAATGCAGTTTTGACATCCATTTGCCAAATTTCATAATCATAAAATGCGGCAATTGCTAACATGATTCGGACGGACTTAAGCATCGCTACGGGTGAGAAGGTCTCATCGTAGTCAACTCCTTGAACTTGTCGAAAACCTTTTGCAACAAGTCAAGCTTTGTAGACAGTAACATTACCGTTAGCGTCAGTCTTCTTTTTGAAGATCCATTTATTCTCTATGGCCTGCCGATCATCGGGCAAGTAAACCAAAGTCCACACTTTGTTCTCATACATGGATCCCATCTCAGATTTCATGGCCTCATGCCATTTTGCGGAATATGGGCTCATCATCGCATCCTCATAGTTCGTAGGTTCGTCATGGTCAAGTAACATAACCTCCAGAACAGGATTCCCGTACCACTCTAGTGGGGATCTTACTCTGGTTGACATACGAGGTTCGGTAGTAACTTGATCAGAAGTTTCATGATCATCATCATTAGGTTCCTCACTTACTGGTGTAGGAATCACTGGAACTAATTTCACTAATGAACTACTTTCCAATAATGGAGCAGGTACAATTACCTCATCAAGTTCTACTTTCCTCCCACTCACTTCTTTCGAGAGAAACTCCTTCTCTAGAAAGGATCCATTCTTAGCAACGAATATCTTGCCTTCAGATCTGTGATAGAAGGAGTAACCAATAGTCCGCTTTGGATATCCTATGAAGACAATTTCTCCGATTTGGGTTCGAGCTTATCAGGTTGAAGCTTTTTCACATAAGCATTGCAGCCCCAAACTTTAAGAAACGACAACTTGGGTTTCTTGCCAAAGCATAGTTCATAGGGTGTCATCTCAACGGATTTAGATGGTGCCCTATTTAACGTGAATGCAGACATCTCTAAAGCATAACCCCAAAAAGATAATGGTAAATCAGTAAGAGACATCATAGATCGCACCATATCTAGTAAAGTATGATTACGACGTTCGGACACACCATTACACTGTGGTGTTCTGGGTGGCATGAGTTGCGAAACTATTCCGCATTGTTTCAAATGAAGACCAAACTCGTAACTCAAATATTCTCCTTCACGATCAGATCGTAGAAACTTTATTTTCTTGTTATGATGATTTCCCACTTCACTATGAAATTCTTTGAACTTTTCAAATGTTTTAGACTTATGTTTCATTAAGTAGATATACCCATATCTGCTCAAATCATCTTTGAAGGTGAGAAAATAACGATAACCGCCGCGAGCCTCAATGTTCATTCGACCACATATATTAGTATGTAAGATTTCCAATAACTCTGTTGCTTGATCCATTGTTCCGAAGAACAGAATTTTAGTCATCTTGCCCATGAGGCATGGTTCGCAAGTACCAAGTGATTCATAATCAAGTGATTCCAGAAGTCCATCAGAATGGAGTTTCTTCATGCGCTTTACACCAATATGACCCAAATGGCAGTGCCACAAGTTGCACTATCATTATCAACTCTGCATCTTTTTGCTTCAATACTATGAAGGTGTGTATCACTACTATCAAGATTTAGTAAAAATAGACCACTCATCAAGGGTGCATGACCATAAAAGATATTACTCATATAAATAGAACAACCACTATTCTCTGATTTAAATGAATAATCTTCTCACATCAAACAAGATCCAGATATAATGTTCATGCTCAACGCTGGCACCAAATAACAATTATTTAGGTCTAAAACTAATCCCAAAGGTAGATGTAGAGGTAGCGTGTCGACGGCGATCACATCGACTTTGGAACCATTTCCCACGCGCATCCTCACCTCGTCCTTAGCCAATCTTCGCTTAATCCGTAGCCCCTGTTTCGAGTTGTAAATATTAGCAATAGAACTAGTATCAAATACCCAGGCACTACCGCGAGCATTAGTAAGGTACACATCAATAACATGTATATCAAATATACCTTTCACTTTGCCATCCTTCTTCTCCGCCAAATACTTGGGGCAGTTGCGCTTCCAGTGACCAGTCCCTTTGGAGTAGAAGCACTCAGTTTCAGGCATAGGTCCAGACTTGGGTTTCTTCACTTGAGCAGCAACTGGCTTGCTGTTCTTCTTGAAGTTCCCCTTCTTCCCTTTACCCTTTTTC
Source organism: Triticum dicoccoides (assembly GCF_002162155.2). NCBI lineage: Eukaryota > Viridiplantae > Streptophyta > Magnoliopsida > Poales > Poaceae > Triticum > Triticum dicoccoides. The sequence goes on from NC_041382.1 coordinate 424,922,301, forward strand.
TTGAAACTAGTGGTCTTGTTGACCATCAACACTTGATGCTCCTTCTTGATTCCTACCCCCGCAGCCTTTAGCATTGCGAAGAGCTCGGGAATAGTCTTATCCATCCCTTGCATATTATAGTTCATCACGAAGCTCTTGTAGATTGGTGGCAGTGATTGAAGAACTCTGTCATTGACACTATCATCGGGAATATTAACTCCCAGCTGAGTCAAGTGGTTGTGGTACCCAGACATTCTGAGTATATGTTCTCTGACAGAACTATTCTCCTCCATTTTGCAGTTGTAGAACTTATTGGAGACTTCATATCTCTCAATCCAGGCATTTTCTTGAAATATTAACTTCAACTCCTGGAACATCTCATATGCTCCATGACGTTCAAAACATTGTTGAAGTCCCGGTTCTAAGCCGTAAAGCATGGCACACTGAACTATCGAGTAGTCAGCAGCTTTTCTCTGCCAGGTGTTCATAACATCTGGCGTTGCTCCTGCAGCGGGTTTTTCACCTACCGGTGCTTCCAGGACGTAATTTTTCTTTGCAGCAATGAGGATAATCCTCAAGTTATGGACCCAGTCCATGTAGTTGCTACCATCATCTTTCAACTTAGCTTTCTCTAGGAACACATTAAAATTCAACGGAACAACAACACATTCCATCTATTTACAACACATAGACATGCAACATACTATCAGGTACTAAGTTCATGATAAATTAAAGTTCAATTAATAAAATCACATAAGAACTCCCACTTAGATAGATATCTCTCTAATCATCTAAGTGATCACGTGATCCATATAAACTAAACCATGTCCAATTATCACATGAGATGGAGTAGTTTTTAGTGGTGAACATCACTATGTTGATCATATCTACTATATGATTCATGCTCGACCTTTCGGTCTCAGTGTTCCGAGGCCATATCTGCATATGCTAGGCTCGTAAAGTTTAACCCGAGTATTCTGCGTGTGCAAAACTGGCTTGCACCCGTTGTATGTGAACGTAGAGCTTATCACAACTGATCATCATGTGGTGTCTCGGCACGACGAACTGTAGCAACGGTACATACTCTGGGAGAACACTTGTACCTTGAAATTTAGTGAGAGATCATCTTATAATGTTACCACCGAACTAAGCAAAATAAGATGCATAAAGGATAAACATCACATGCAATCAATATAAGTGATATGATATGGCCATCATCATCTTGTGCTTTTGATCTCCATCTCCAAAGCACCGTCATGATCACCATCGTCACCGGCTTGACACCTTGATCTCCATCGAAGCATCATTGTCATCTCGCCAACTATTGCTACTACGACTATCGCTACCGCTTAGTGATAAAGTGAAGCAATTACATGGCGATTGCATTTCATACAATAAAGCGACAACCATATGGCTCCTGCCAGTTGTCGATAACTGTGTTACAAAACATGATCATCTCATACAATAAAATTTAGCATCATGTCTTGACCATATCACATCACAACATGCCCTACAAAAACAAGTTAGACGTCCTCTACTTTGTTGTTGCAAGTTTTACGTGGCTGCTACGGGCTGAGCAAGAACCATTCTTACCTACGCATCAAAAACCACAACGCGGTACAGTGATTGCTTTTTGATCTTCAGAAAGAACCCCATTCATTGAATCTGATTCAACTAAAGTTGGAGAAACTGACTCCCACCAGCCACATGTGTGCGAAGCATGTCAGTAGAACCAGTCTCGTGTAAGCGTACACGTAATGTCAGTCTGAGCCGCTTCATCCAACAATACCGCTGAATCAAGAATCAACTAGTGACGGCAAGCGATATGTATATACCCACGCCCACAACTCCTTTGTGTTCTACTCGTGCATATAACATCTACGCATAGACCTGGCTCGGATGCCACTGTTGGGGAACGCAGTAATTTCAAAAAAAATCCTATGCACACGGAAGAACTATGATGGTGATGCATAGCTACGAGAGGGAAGAGTGTTGTCCACATACCCTTGTAGACCATAAGCGGAAGAGTTATGACAACGCGGTTGATGTAGTCGTGCGTCTTCACGATCCGACCGATCCTAGTACTGAAAGTACGGCACCTCCGCAATCTACACACGTTCAACTCGGTGACGTCCCACGAACTCTCGATCCAGCTGAGTGTCGAGGGAGAGCTTTGTCAGCATGACGGCGTGATGACGGTGATGATGAAGCTACCGGCGCAGGGCTTCGCTTAAACACTACGACGATATGACCGAGGTGGATTATGGTGGAGGGGGGCACCGCACATGGCTAAGACAATGATCAACTTGTGTGTCTATGGGGTGCCCCCTCCCCCGGATATAAAGGAGTGGAGGAGGGGGGAGGGTCGGCCCTCTATGGCGCATGCTACCTCTTGAGCACTACGTTGGTTTTCCCTTGAAGAGGAAATGGTGATGCAGTAAAGTAGCGTAAGTATTTCCCTCAGTTTTTGAGAACCAAGGTATCAATCCAGTAGGAGACTACACGCAAGTCGCCTCCTACCAACACAAACAAATAAGAACCTTGCAACCAACGCGATAAAGGGGTTGTCAGTCCCTTCACGACCACTTTGCAAAAGTGAGGTCTGATAGAGCTAATAAATATTTTTGGTATTTTTATGATATAGATTGAAAGTAAAGATTGCAAAGTAAAAATAGATTAGAAACTTATGTGATAAAAGATAGACCCGGGGCCATATGTTTCACTAGTGGCTTCTCTCAAGATAGCATAAGTACTACGGTGGGTGAACAAATTACTGTCGAGCAATTGATAGAAAAGTGCATAATTATGAGAATATCTAGGCATGATCATGTATATAGGCATCACGTCTGCGACAAGTAGACCGAAACGATTCTGCATCTACTACTATTACTCCACACATCGACCGCTATCCAGCATGCATTTAGAGTATTAAGTTCATAAGAACAGAGTAACGCATTAAGCAAGATGACATGATGTAGAGGGATAAACTCAAGCAATATGATATAAACCCCATCTTTTTATCCTCGATGGCAACAATACAATACGTGCCTTGCTGCCCCTGTTGTCACTGGGAAAGGACATCGCAAGATTGAACCCAAAGCTAAGCACTTCTCCCATTGCAAGAAAGATCAATCTAGTAGGCCAAACCAAAATGATAATTCGAAGAGACTTGCAAAGATAATTAAATCATACATATAAGAATTCAGAGAAGAACCAAATATTGTTCATAGATAATCTTGATCATAAACCCACAATTCATCGGATCTCGACAAACACACCGCAAAAAGAGATACATCGAATAGATCTCCAAGAAGATCGAGGAGAACTTTGTGTTGAGATCCAAAGAGAGAGAAGAAGCCATCTAGCTAATAACTATGGACCCGAAGGTCTAAGGTAAACTACCCACACATCATCGGAGAGGCTTTGGTGTTGATGTAGAACCCTCCGTGATTGATTCCCCCTCCGATGAAGCTCCGGAAAAGGCCCCAAGATGGGATCTCTTGGGTACAGAAGGTTGCGGCGGTGGAAATAGGGTTTCGTGGTGCTCCTGGATGTTTTCGGGGTATATGGACATATATAGGAGGAAGAAGTAGGTCGGTGGAGCCATGAGGGGTCCACGAGGGTGGGGGCGCGCCCAGGGGGCAGGCACGCCTCCCTGCCTCGTGGCCTCCTTGTTGATTTCTTGATGTCCACTCCAAGTCCTCTAGATCACGTTTGTTCCAAAAATAACTCTCCCGGAGGTTTCATTCCGTTTGGATTCCGTTTCATATTCCTCTTCTGCGAAACACTGAAATAGGCAAAAAAACAGCAATTTGCACCAGGCCTTGGGTTAGTAGGTTAGTCCCAAAAATAATATAAAAGTGCTTAGTAAAGCCCATTAAACATCCAAAATAGATAATATAATAGCATGGAACAATAAAAAATTATAGATACGTTGGAGAAGTATCAAGCATCCCCAAGCTTAATTCCTGCTCGTCCTCGAGTAGGTAAATGATAAAAACAGAATTTTTCATGTGGAATGCTACCTAGCATATTTCTGAATGTAATTTTCTTTATTGTGGCATGAATGTTCAGATCTGAAAGATTCAAGACAAAAGTTGAATATTGACATAAAAATAGTAATACTTCAAGCATACTAACAAAGCAATCATGTCTTCTCAAAATAACATGGCCAAAGAAAGTTATCCCTACAAAATCATATAGTCTGGCTATGCTCTATCTTCATCACACAAAGTATTTAATCATAAACAACCCCGATGACAAGCCAAGCAAATGTTTCATAATTTTGGTGTTCTCAAACTTCTTCAATCTTCACGCAATACATGAGCGTGAGCCATGGACATAGCACTATTGGTGGAATAGAATGGTGGTTGTGGAGAAGACAAAAAAGGAGAAGATAGTCTCACATCAACTAGACGTATCAACGGGCTATGGAGATGCCCATCAATAGATATCAATGTGAGTGTGTAGGGATTGCCATGCAACGGATGCACTAGAGCTATAAGTGTGTGAAAGCTCAACAAAAGAAACTAAGTGGGCGTGCATCCAACTCGCTTGCTCACGAAGACCTAGGGCATTTTGAGGAAGCCCATCATTGGAATATACAAGCCAAGTTCTATAATGTAAAATTCCCACTAGTATATGAAGGTGGCAACACAAGAGACTCTCTATCATGAAGATCATGGTGCAACTTGGAAGCACACACTACAAAAAAAAGACACATCCGTGACATTTTGGGCCGAACGAAAAAAAATTCTGTCATACATATGACACTTCTATGAGGATAATTGTGACAAAACCCGGTATCGTCATAGATGTGGTGGGCTCCTACTTCTATGACAAAAAATCATGACAGAAAATGGGCTTTTCGTCCTGGGCGGGCCGAAGACGCAGCTGCATGACATTCTTTGGGCCATCCATGACGGAAAAAACCGTGGTAGAAGCGAGGGGAGGAAAATTTCGGGGAGTTCCCGGTTACGGTGATAGGTCGGGGGTCGAGCGATGCGCGCTTCTCTCGTACACGTACGTGCGTGTGTGTGAGGCGTTGGCTCTAACTGAACCCGAGCGAGGCGTTGGGCTCTAACTGAACCCGAGCAATTGCACTGCAGGCTACGCGTTACTGAACCCGAGCGATCGGTTGATGGTTGTTAACTGAACCCGATCGAGCGATTCCTTCGCTACTGCTGCTAGCTGAAGCCAACCGATTGGATGAACAGTGAGCGTTGCAGGGGGGGGGGGTTGGATGAACAGTGAGCGGTGGTGTTGCCTCTGGATG
>NC_041382.1:424927958-424932604 GCF_002162155.2 Triticum dicoccoides
CCCGTTTCGACTGTAGGAGGTCCATTTCGTCCGTTTTGCGGTACACCACACCCCTCCTGATCAACAGGACCCCTGTTTCGACCGTAGGAGGTCCGTTTCCTCCATTTTGCGGTACGCCACACCCCTCCCGATCAACAGGACCCCGTTCCGAACGTAGGAGGCCCGTTTCCTCCGTTTTGTGGTAGGCCAAGCCTCGTTTCCATCGCCTCTTTCATCCAAGCCCTCCCGATGAACACGACCACGCATTCCGTTCCCACCCAGCCGGTTGGCTCCCACGCGTTTCGTTGCCTCCCGATGAACACGACGCATTCATTTGCCTCCCCATGAACACGACGCATTCCATTGCCTCCCCATGAACACGACGACGATGATGTTTCTCTGTTTCGACCCAGCCCTATACAGGAGCCCTGGCCATACGTATGCGCGAGTAGGCGTTCGAGACCCCGCCCGTATGTACACATACGTGGCCATATTTTCTTTCTTGCACCCTGGACGCTGGACGTACGTATACATGCTACGTGCGTGCCTCTACTACGACACGTGCGCGCCTCTACTACGACATGTGTGCGCATCTACATCCACCAGTATATATGTACGTACACATTCGCGACTAGAATGACAACACTACGTCCGCTTCGATCAGGTGGGTCCCGACTGTCATGCACTTCCTTGCGTGCGAAGATGTAGCTGGTGGGTCCCAACAGTCAGGGGGGCGAATCATTTTTTTGCCCAGACGCACTTCCTTGCGTGCGAAGATGTAGCTGGTGGGTCCCAACAGTCAGGGGGAAACGTTCTTTCCGTGAAATACGGTGGCCCGTCCGGTGGGTCCCCGCTGTCAGGTGGAGGAATCATTATTTTGCGCGTAATAAGGAGGCACTTCCTTGCTGCGGCCATGGACCCAGCTGTCAGCCTCTCCACGTATAGTCCACGTCCGATGGAAGTCGTTCCTTGACCACGTTGACCACGCCGCGCCGAGAGCACCACGGTGGTGGACGACGGCGAGGACTAGGAAGGGGGCGACTCGGAGCCGGGGAAGACGCAGCAGTGGATGCCCACGCGAAGAGGAGTACGAGGGTTCACTGGTTCGGCTGCGGTGTGAGGCTGCTGTCGCCGCAGAATAACAGGGGTTGTGGGTGAGTAGAGGGATTGCATGGCCAGCGGTGGGAGTAGTAGGGGCGGTGAGGTCGCTGTCGCCGCAGAATCACAGCCGGCCACGGGAGGCAGGAGCACGCGGCACGACCGGCGCTGGTTTGGGCTAGGAGCAAGAAGACCAGAGGTTGAAGAAGCACTACAGCCGTTGGATGAACATCGTATGGTAACAGGAGCTAGAATCGTTCATATTTACTAAGTTGACAAAGCCCTCCGTCCACGTCAACTTGGTAGGCCCACAAGTCAGCCTCCCACTATGCTGGGTTCCAGCTGGCAAGGGGAATATTCATTTTTTTTGTGCGTAATAAGGAGGCACTTCCTTGCGTGCGAAGATAGCTGGTGGGTCCTACATGTCAGCAGGGGCACGTTATTTTCACGAAATACAAAGGCCCTTTCGATGGGTCCCAGATGTCAGGTGGAGGAATCATTATTTTGCGCATAATAAGGAGGCATTTCCTTGTGTGCGGCCATGGACCCAACTGTCAGCCTCTCCACGCACAGACTACTTCTGATGGTGTCGTTCGTTGACCACGTTGACCACACCGCGCCGAGCGCATCCAAGGTGGTGGACAACAGCGAGGCCCCGGACAGCAACGAGCCGGAGATGGGAAGACACGGGAGTAGAGTCGTAGATGGAGAGGTGTACGAGGGTTAACTGGTTCTAGTGCGGTGTGGTTCGGCAGTCGGTGGAGAAGAACAGGAGGTGTGGAGGGGTGGAGGTATGGCCTGGCCAACGGTGGAGTAGCGCTTCATAGCGAAGCTTGCTAAGTAGAGCTACTAGCAGCAGGAGGCGAGAGGTGGTCCCGGCGGCGCTGGAGGAAGAAGACGAGAGATTGAAGATGGATGCCGGTCGTTGGATGTAAATCCAACAGCTAACATATCAGAATCATTTGTTGGCTAAATTGACAACGACTTGTGTTGGCTTCGACCTATTGGCCCACATTTCAGCCTCCAAAAATATGGCACGTATTCAACCCATTTTTTCAGAATTTACAGTCTTTTTTTGCGCGGTAGAATTTACAGTCAATTTGATCTTCTTTTTTTGAATTACAGCCATTAGCTGGGCTGGGTGAACAAATAATGTAGCGTCCATGCGGCCCATTTATTTTATTTCCTAAAAATTATAGGCCATTTGCAGTTTCTCGGAATACACGATTTTGCTGGGCTGATTCTAATTATAATGTTGGGTTGGGCCAGCAATGTTATCAAAAAATAAAAAGGGGCTGAGCATTTTGTTATAAATATATTTAAATAATAAGTGATATTATTACATTCGTCCTTAAATCTTACCAAGCTTTTGTACACAATCACTAGGATTTTCGTGCCAAAACAATCCAGGATTTTATTTGTTAAAAAATTATTTTTATAAGTTAATAAGATGTGGGATATTGTTTTCTTACATATGTAAGTATCTGTTAAATATATGATGACAATAAAAATAATATATAATAACATATAAAATAATTTAAATATATATAATATAGTTAGAAGGGAAACATAAGTTGGACCTGGCGTTCCTATTCTTATATAGAAAAATAGAACAGACCTCTGTGTTTTCTTCAAAAAAAATACATAAATTGGGCTGCCAAAAAAAACCTTGGACGGGAGGTCCATAGGCCGGTCGATACACGACGGCCCTAAGAAAATACAAACAGGCCTATGGACCTCCCATCCGAGGTCGTGGGTTGCGCATGTTAAAAATGAAAGCCTAGACGGGGCAGCCCAAAACCATGTCCAACACTTGCCAAAACTTCGTCACTCGTTTTCACTATGTTTCGCACACTCGACATTGTGTGGGCATTTTGACTGTGCATCCTATGAAGATGTGCTATGCATGAATGTTGATCAGCATGATGTTAACTGGCTGGTAGTTCCATTTTCGACCATGAATAAAACTTCCAACATGATGTTAACCCTGTTTGAAAAGGCCGTGTTAATATAAATGCTCTGCCTCTGAAAGTTGCAGTTTCTTATCTGAAACTGAACTTGCAGTTTCTTATCTGAAACTGAAACTTGCAGTTTCTTCTCTGAGAATCACATTGTCTGCACTTTTATACTCCTATGAAACTATATTTTTGAAGTGTTAAAAATAGATCTCTAGAATTCATAAAATACTTCATATACTCAATACTGTAAATCTGAAATTCAAAAGACATCCATATCTGAAAGTACTCTCAAAATGCACAACACAAAACACAATTCACAACCTGCAAATACTGACAACCCTAAGCTCCTCCTGACAATTCACAACCTGCCCGACTATTGGGCTGGGGGGAAGCCCCCTCCTATTCCTCGGCGGTAGACGGCCGCCCTGTGAGACGATGTGAACGGCGAGGGAGACGATGGCGGGGAAGCGTCGTCGGGCCAACTGCTTTTCTCCTCTTGCAGTTGGGTTCGGTCGACGAAGACTCCACCGGCTCGCTCTAGCAGGACACCCTCACAAACGGCACCCTGTAGATGCTCGATCCTTTAATCTCTGGTGGATGCTCCATCTGGGATCGATACTCCCACCACCGCTCCCTCACGATCGGATTCGGTGAATCTATTTGCTCCATGGCCTAGAGGAGCAGCTCTATCTACTCCGGTGCGACTCCCTCCGGGAGTATCACCGCATGTTTGCTCTGTTGCATATATTTGGCCATGGATGTCGCCATCGCCGCTAGTTGGTCCTTGTTGTCAAACCAAGATTGTGTCTCCAACATCCTAGCTAGCTTCACAGGGTCGCCGTCTGCAATCCTCACGTATCGGTTGTACTCCTCCATCGATCTACTTCTCCACATCACCTTCACTCACCGGTGGTGGTTTTTGAATGGAAGAGGAGAGGAGCAGCGCTGGTTTTGGATTAGAACGGGAGAGGAGCGACGCTGGTTTTGGACTGGAACATGAGAGGAGGGGCGGTGGTTTTGAAATGGAAGAGGAGAGGAGTGGCGCTGCATTTAGATTGGAACAGGAGAGGAGCGGCGGTGGTTTAAGAGGAGAAGAGCGGAAGAGCGGCGCTGGTCTTGGAAGTATTTTTTTGTTTTTTTTTGCGTATTTTGGATCAAAGTTTGACCACGTACTGTATTTGACAAGCAAAATGTGAATGCATGTCACCAAAAATTGTATCGTTTGGTTCGTATCTGAATGTACTTTCAAATTATATTATTTTTGCAACGTATAACATATATTTTATGTGCGAAAATCATGGTCAATTATGACCCAGAATAAAAGGGAGACTAGTTAATGTGGGGTCGCTTTCTTAATTGAAGGGTAAATTGATTTTGATTTTGATCCAGTCACAGCGCGCCGGCCCTCTCGTCCAATCCTAAATCGCTGCCACACGCTCCTATCCCTCTTCTCCATTGCAAAACCACCTCCTCTCCTCTCCATCATCTCCATTCCAAAACCACTGTCTCGCCTCTCCCTCTTCTGACCTTCTCCATTGCAAAACCACCTCCTCTCCTCTCCATCATCTCCATTCCAAAACCACTGTCTCGCCTCTCCCTCTTCTGATCTTC
>NC_041382.1:424933117-424936319 GCF_002162155.2 Triticum dicoccoides
CCAGTCACAGCGCGCCGGCCCTCTCGTCCAATCCTAAATCGCTGCCACACGCTCCTATCCCTCTTCTCCATTGCAAAACCACCTCCTCTCCTCTCCATCATCTCCATTCCAAAACCACTGTCTCGCCTCTCCCTCTTCTGATCTTCTCCATTGCAAAACCACCTCCTCTCCTCTCCATCATCTCCATTTCGAAACCACCGTCTCGCCTCTCCCTCTTCTCTATTGCAAGACCACCGTCTCTCCTCCCATCTTCCAAAGCTAGCACCGGACCACTCAGAAGGACATCTATGGATAGGATGCAGCAGCGAATCAGGCAGATCGCCGGCGGCGACCAGGCAAAGTTAGCCAGGTTGAAGGAGATCCTTAGTTGGTTTGACAATGAGTGGGAGATTTCGAGGACGGTGCGGGCCATGTGGCAATGTATGCGAAAGAGCGAGACGGTGGCGATGAGGGCGGCGATGTACATGTACTCCTCGGCGGCAGTCACGCCGCAGTCCTCCGAGTTCATCGGGTATCTCCTCTGGGTGATGGAGCAGAAAGATTCGCCCGAGGCGACAGTCAGGCGGAGGTGGTGGGCGTACAGGTCAAAGGTCGAGCACCCAGAGGATAACGAATCGATCGAGTATGGTGTGCCGTTCGTGAGGGTGCCAGCCGAAGCCACGGGAGTATTCGTTCTCCCACCGCAAGAGGAGGCCGGATGGCGCGACGTCGCTTCCCCGCCGTTCTCCACGGTTCCCTCGACGCTCGCCTCGTTTCAACGGCGGCGGTAGGGTTTAAGGTAAGCTTCGCACTAACCTAATCTTCCACCTGCTCATGCTTACAATTAGTGTGACAGCTAATGAAAATCATGCTTACAATCAGTCTCCGAGTACTACGCCAATCACCCTAAAATAGCTCTGGACCTTTGGGTCAAAGTTGTGACACAGTGTACAAATAAATAAAAATAGATTGCTGCTTCTTTCAAAAAAGAGTACTCCCTAGAAAACTGCCAACATAAGCTACTAGTATTTGGTTAGATGATTTGCTACCAAGAAAGATCCGTCCACAGAGCGTGCCACACATCCCACTGGTGGTGGTGGATGCCAATGCGTGCATGCAGCATGGTTGGTGTCGGTAATTTTTTACTTGGCACACCTCGCACTCTGCATATATGCCGGTTCCATACGTACATTTGTGCAGTTCCACCAAAATGCAGCTGAATAACCCTATTTGCACAGATAATGAAAAATTGTGATTACATTATAGTGGCACTAGTTGATGAAACACACAAAATAAATAGAAGAAAATATTGCGATAGTATCATAGTATGCCATGCTGCGAGGGCGAGATGGGCACTGCGACGCCTCATACGGTATGCCTCATACTGGGCATCGTCCCAAGTCTCCCAGATACACCTTCTGCCAGTGATGAACATCAGTGTACAGCAGTAGTACAAGGAGGCGCCTTGAGACATTCAAATCTCTATTTTTGTACATATCAACTAAAATTAAGCACCCCAGTTTGCAGAAACACTTAAACATTAACAATGGGACTAGTTGATGAAACATACATTAACAAAGAGAATCACTTTCTTTATCTACATTGGAAATGAAATGATAGAGATGACACTCGCTCTATTTTAACTGTATTATTACTATTTTATCAGTGACACTAGGGTCGAGCAGGTGGCAAACGAGGTGTTCCGTGTGTTGCAAGGATGGAGGCCGGGGGTGCTTAGACTGGGATGCTGAAGCTGGCTCTTTCAGTCACCAACATGGATGATTCAATTCATGGGACCTTTTGGTGCAGTTCACCTAAAATCAAGCAATGTCCCGTGAGCTAGCAGCTTCTTCTTCAATTTTTTTAAGAAAAGGGCTCCAGCCCCGGTTCCATTTCCATCAGAAAACGAAACCCACAGAGCTTCTTCTTCATTAGTTGCAATAAAATCGAGCAACATCAAGGTTGGTTGTGAAGCTCCTGGAATGCTCAACTATAATTTGGATATCATTTGTGCAGTTCAACTAAGATCGAGCGTGAAATGTATATCTCTATTTGCACAAAAAAGGTGGAAAGGAGGGTGACTAACAAGTGATGAAACATGCATCAAATGAAAAGAAGCATGTTCCTTATCTGAATGGCAATCCTACAAGGACAGTAGCAATTTCTAAAGCACTGGCATTGGTAGATATTAGTGTGGGCATTAGGATTAACTATGACAACCGTTAAATACGACATTACATTGGGCACGGGAGAGTAGGCGGACCAGGACAGTTGCATTTCTAAAGAAAAGAACCAACTTATCTTAATGGGAAATTTTAGCAGGACATGTAAAGAAGTGCCATTGATTCATATTACTGGAGGCATTACATTGAAAACAACATTGGTTTAACGTGTCCTTACTTTTAACAGTGCGACTGCTACATTTTACCAATGGCATTACATAAGAGTGGCTCGGGGCAACAAACATCAGAACAGGATATCTGGGTTGGTCCCATTTTTGTTCGGTATAGCCACCTTATATTGTGTGAGGCTAGCAAATCTAGTGCTGGACTTACTCTGTTGACTTATCCCCCAGTCCCCACTTTCTTTCCTTTTTCAACCAATAGATCAGGTTTATATTGAGTTTGTACTGCATTTCCCTTTATTTCCCTATTAGACCTAGAGACCAGTTGGATAGCCAGTCTCTTCTACTTTTCACCCCCATTATTTCCTCTTTCGACCAAGTCCTAGATTCAGGTAACAAATCCTCCCCCACCCACCCCCTTTGTTCCTTGTTTGAACCAAGTAGTACTAGATTCGAGTGCATGAACTAGTTTTACCTCTTAAACGTAAAAATATTAGGTGGTTTTCGAACAGCCGATCGATCCTATCTACGAGGGGGCCTGAGAAATAGTAAAAGATACAAATGCAGTGACGTCAGGAGCTCGGGAAGTAGAGCAAGGCCAGTTTCGAAGGAAGTTATACCTGATGGTCGCCGGGATGTCTCTAGGTGGGCAGCGGGAGGCCGGATCTGCCCACACTACGGCAGCAAGGAAGAAGGGGTCGGAGGCCCTCTCTCGCCAGCGGTGCTTGGGAGAGAACGTCAAGGCAGGCTGATTAGGACGTGCCCAGCAGTGGGAAGAGCCGTCGCCAAGGACGACCGCGCGAACATTGCACCTTCTCACCTTCCCTGACGGAGAGGATCCGGCTGAATCTGTGACCAGCGGTGAGAAGAGAGAGAGAG